>NC_134893.1:68186173-68188673 GCF_041734735.1 Babylonia areolata | reverse complement strand
AAAATGGGTGGCGCTGTAGTGTAGCGACGCGCTCTCCGTGGGGAGTGCAGCCCGAATTTCACACAGAGAAATCTGTTGTGATAAAAAGGAATACAAATACAAATATACACACATGGAAACACACACATATGGAAACACACACACGTAAACGCACATGCCTTCTCGATGTCCACAGAGAGAGAGAGAGAGAGAGAGAGAGAGAGAGAGAGAGAGAGAGAGAGAGAGAGAGAGAGAGAGAGAGTTAGAGAGAGAGAGAGAGACAGACAGAGAGAGACAGACAGACAGAGAGGAGAGAGAGAGATGCACACAGAGAGAGACATTCAGAAAGAGAGAGATGGAGAGAGAGGGAGAGAGAGATACAGAGAGAGAGAGAGAGAGAGAGATACAGCGAGAGAGAGAAAACGAGAAGGAGAGAGAAAGGAGAGATACAGCGAGAAAGATGCAGAGAGAGGGAGAGAGAGATATATAGATAGAGAGAGATACAGCGAGAGAGAGAGAGAGAGAGAGAGAGAGAGAGAGAGAGAGAGAGAGAGAGAGAGAGAGAGAGAGAGGGGGAGAGAGGAGAGAAAGAGAGAGGGGGAGAGGGAAGGGGGAGGAATAGTGGGGTGAATCTAAAACGTATTAGATTTTGTAACGTCCTTTTTTTTTTTCTTTCAGTCGAGTTGTTGTTGAGGCGGTGGGTTTTTTTTTTTTTTTTGTTTTTTTTTTTTTTTTTTTTTCTAGAACGAAACAAAACGAAAACACAAAACAGAAACAAACTTTAAAATGCGTAATTACTTTTTCGCTGACGTGTGTTAACATTGTGTGTGTGTGTGTGTGTGTGTGTGTGTGTGTGCGTGCGTGCGTGCGTGCGTGCGTGCGTGCGCGCGCGCCTTTGTTTGTGTTTTTCCGTGGCAAACTTTAATAAATTCATTTTCGCCGAAAAGACTTTGTTTGTCGAGTCAACTTTGGCAATGAGAACAGAAAACAGTTATTTCGACACATCATAATCATAATGATAAATCATTCTTGGAGATCGGGAAAACAAATCATAAACCAGCCATCATTACCACAGCCATGGCAATGTCATATTTTTATTTCTTACTAAAACATATCTTCGCTTTTTAATCTGACATATTGACAGACTGATTAATAACAGTTTTTTGGGGGGTTTTGTTTTTGTTTTTGTTTTTACAGATTTTCATTCAAAAAGAAAACATTGTATGGAAGATACATTGTTGCACACATTCAGACAAGTAAGAGACATTGGTCTGAATATCGTAAGAGAATCTCACTCCCCCACAACATTACATTTTAACTCTTTCCATACGAACGTCGAAAGAGACGACGTTAACAACGTTTCACCCCAATTACCATCATCAAAATATTGCAAGCGGAAGGCTCTTATACTGAAGACGTGAATGTTGCCAAAGAATACCACAGTTCTGACGACGGAAGCTAAGGGTTGGGTCATTCAGACACCCACTGGACATCCAAGGGGTCTGTGTAGAGGAGAAGAGAGGACTGGCCGTACTGAGTGAGTTAAACCTGTGACTCAAGGAACAGAAACGCTATTGTGTTTTACACTCAGTGTGAACATCTCACATTTATTATTAAACCTACAGAGCTGTTGTGCTGACCACCTTGTACTGCTGTGAAACATGGACGACGTATCGCCGTCACATTCAACAACTTGAGCAGTTTCACCAGAGATGCCTACGAAAGATCCTCGGCATAGAGTGGCAAGACAGGGTCTCCAACCTCCAGGTCCTAGAGAGGAGCGGCCTGCCCAGCATCGAAAGCCTGCTGATCCAGTGCCAGCTACGCTGGACAGGACACGTTGTCCGCATGACCGACAGCAGGATCCCGAAGATGCTCTTGTATGGCCAGCTAAAGGAAGGCCACCGCAAACTTGGAAGACCCTGCAAGCCCTCCAAGGACGCCTTGAAGACAAACCTCAAAGCCTGTGACATAGACATCGCTTCCTGGGAAACTGATGCCCTTGACCGCTCTCGCTGGAGGATGCTGTGTTCTAGTGGCATAAAGATGTTTGAAAACAAGAGAACGCTGGCCATTAAGGAGAAGCGTGAGCGAAGGAAGCAGGGCGCAACTTCTGGAGACATTTTCCCTTGCAACACCTGTGGGAAGTGCTGTGCATCCAGAATCGGCCTTTTCTCCCATATGAGGACACACACCGACAGATAAGTCTGCCTGCCTACTCATCCGTCGGCCCGACGGGAGACTCCATCAATCGAACGTCTCACACAATAGATAATTATGTACACATACCTCCAAAATTTGCAGTTTTGCCATTGCGTAGTCATAAAGTCTGAAATTAGCTTTATATGAATAATCATTATCAGCACGCGGATTGCATCAATAGTTCGCGATAGCATATTAGTGAGTAAAAGCGAAAGAAGCCGCTAATTCTGTGTTCAGAGAATAGTTTGTGGATAAACTTCATCAATTACGAGTAATATAATGTCCATGAACGACCAATGCTCTAAAATCAATTAGATCT
>NC_134893.1:68168673-68171173 GCF_041734735.1 Babylonia areolata | reverse complement strand
CAGAGATAGAAAGACAGGGACACACAGACAGAGATAGAAAGACAGGGACACACAGACAGAGATAGAAAGACAGGGACACACAGACAAAGACAGGGACACAGACAGAGATAGAAAGACAGGGACACACAAACAGAGATAGAAAGACAGGGACACACAGACAGAGATAGAAAGACAGGGACACACAGACAAAGACAGGGACACAGACAGAGATAGAAAGACAGACAGGGACACAGAGACCGAGATAGAAAGACAGGGACACGGAGATAGAACGACAGGGACACAGACAAAGATAGAAAGACAGGGACACAGAGATAGAAAGACAGGGACACAGACAGAGATAGAAAGACAGGGACACACAGAGATAGAAAGACAGGGACACAGAGAGACAGAGATAGGAAGACAGAGATACACAGATAGTGTCTTATAAACTTTAAGGTTTTATGACAATAAAAAAGTATTATTCTATTCTATTCTATTCTATTCTATTCACAGACAGAAACAGAAAGACATGAAGACACAGACGGAGATAGACAGAGACACACACACAGGTAGAAAGACATAGACACACAGACATAGATAGAAAGACAAGGGCACAGACAGAGATCGGAAGACAGGGACACAGACAAAGATAGAAAGACAGGGACACAGAGATAGATAGAAAGATAGGGACACACAGAGATAAAAAGACAGGGACACAGAGAGAGATAGAAAGATAGGGACACAAAGATAGAGAGACAGGGACACAGAGAGAGATAGAAAGATAGGGACACACAGAGATAGAAAGACAGGGACACAGACAGACAGAGATAGAAAGGCAGATATACACAGATAGTGTCTTATAGATTTAAGGTTTTATGACAATAAAAAAAGTATTCTATTCTATTCTATTCACAGACAGAAACAGAAAGACAGGGACACACAGACACAGATAGATAGAGACACATACACAGATAGAAAGACATAGACACACAGACATAGATATAAAGACAGGGACACAGAGATATACAGAGACAAAAGTAGAAAGACAGGGACACAGATATAGAAAGACGGGGACACAGAGATAGAAAGACAGGGACACACAGACATAGATAGAAAGACGGGGACACACAGACATAGATAGAAAGACAGGGACACAGAGATAGAAAGACAGGGACACACAGACAAAGACAGGGACACAGACAGATATAGACAGAGAGAGAGATAGAAAGAAAGGGACACAGACAGGGATCGAAAGACAGGGACACAGACAGAGATAGAAGGACAGACAGGGACACACAGACAGAGATAGAAAGACAGGGACACAGAGAGACAGAGATAGAAAGACAGGGACACAGAGAGACAGAGATAGAAAGACAGGGACACAGACAGAGATAGAAAGGGACACACAGACAGATAGAAAGACAGGAACACACAGACAGAGAACGAACTCGGGGGATGAGGGGGTAGGGGGGAGGAGGGAAGGGGGGGGGGATAGAAACAGACAAAAAAGAGACAGACAGACAGACAGACAGACACAGACAAACACAGTGAAATTAAAACAAATAAACATAGATAAAACAAACGCCCCATTGCATTCATTATGGCCAAAGATTTCCCACCAGAAACTGTGACAGAAATCCCCCCGCCCAACCACCACCCCACCCTCCTCCTTTTTTTTTTTTTTTTTCAATGCCTGTCATTATTTATTTATTTATTTATTTATTTATTTATTCTTTTCAAGACGAAACTGTGTCACAATTAGGGGGAATACTCATGATCGTGAACCCAAACTATGTCAAGAAAAAACGACAGGCCATACAGGGCTAGGGATACATAGATGCGGAGGATGTTTTGTTTAACCTCTGTCGTTACCGATTTGCACCTCGTTTTTATCGAAGCCCATTCACCTCTGGGAATGCTCGTAGCGGCCCCCGGATATGTTGCAGTCCTGTTCTAATGTCGTGGTTGTGTGGGCCACGTAGAATGGAAGTAAAAGGGAGTAGAACCAGAACATAACCTTTCAAACATGACAACCGCTCTTGATTCTCTCTCTCTTTGTCCATTGCATTCGCCATTTCGCGCCCATATAACAAGCGAACGGCGAAGATGGCTCCCCCCCCCCCCTTCTTTAGAAAAAAAAAAATCTTTATTTTCTTTACGAGCCACATTTTTTTTTCTTTTTGCCTCCTTCATTTCTTCCTTCCTTCCTTTCTTTCTTTCTTTCTTTCTTTCTTTCTTTCATTTTCCTCTCTCTTTGTACCAGTCCTCTTCTGTCTCTGTCTTCGTCCATTCTATCTTTAGTTCCTTCGTTTGTTTGTTTTCTTTTTTTTTTTTCTTTCTTCCATCCCTCCCTTCATCTTATCTTTCCTTCCTTCCTTCTTTCCGTCCTTCCTCCCTTCCTTCCTTCTTTCCGTCCTTCCTTCTTTCCTTCCTTCCTCCCTTCTTTCCGTCCTTCCTTCTTTCCTTCCTTCCTCCCTTCTTTCCGTCCTTCCTTCTTTCCTCCCTTCCTTCCTTATTTCCG
>NC_134893.1:68141173-68143673 GCF_041734735.1 Babylonia areolata | reverse complement strand
TCAGGAATATGTTGGGTTGTTGTTGTTTTTTTGCTCTCTCTCTCTTTTTCTCCTGGCGACACTCGGATCATAATTCCTCATCCAGCCGGCACGGACCAAACAAGAGTGATGTTATTAATGGGAAGGGGGGGCATGACCAGGAAAAGAGGAAGGAATTAGCGACGTGATTCCAGCTTTGTTTGTCGTCTTGTAATTCCGTTAGTCCGAGTGATAAAAAAAACAAAAACAAAACTGCAAGTTGAACAGCACTTGTTCGTTTGTTTTGTCTGGGTTTTTTTTCCTGTCATTTGAAGGGTATGTTTGCATGTGCGCTGTGGAGCTATCCTCCTTTCTTCCTTCCTTCCTCTCTCCCTTCTCCCGCACCTATCGCATTGGTACTGCTCATTTCTTTTGAGTTGAGAGAGACAATACGTGAACTGCATTATTTCACTTCAATCGGATATCCCCACAGACTATAATCGTGGCGTCTGGTGTATTTCTTTGTTTTTGTCCTTTTTTTTTCTGGCGAATACTCGGAAACACATAATTCATCAACCTCATATGTTTTTGCTGTTTTTGTTTGTTTGTTTTTTTGGTTTTTTTTGTTTTTGTTTTTTTCGAACAACATTTGTTCGTTTGTTTTGTCTGTTTCTTTTGTCATTTGAAGGGTATTTTGCAAGTATGCTGTGGAGCTATCCTCCTTCCTTCATTCCTCTCTCTCTCTCTATTTGTGTGTGTGTGTGTGTGTGTGTGTGTGTGTGTGTGTGTGTGTGTGTGTGTGTGTGTGTGTGTGAAAACGGTTCACCCTATTTTTTTGTATTTTTGTTTGTTTGTCTGTCTGTTTCTTTCTGTCATTTGTGGGGTATGTCTGTATATATGTGTTGTAGAACATTTCCTCCATCCTTCCTTCCTCCCTCCCTTTCTTCCTTCTATCCCTGCTTCCTTCCTATCTGTCATCCTTCCTTCCTTCCTTCCTTCCTTCCTTCCTTCCTTCCTTCCTTCCTTCCTTCCTTTCTACCTTCCTTCCTCCCTTCTATCCCTGCTTCCTTCCTTCCTTCCTCCCTTCCTTCTATCCCTGCTTCCTTCCTATCTGTCATGCTTCCTTCCTTCCTTCCTTTCTACCTTCCTTCCTCCCTCCCTCCCTCCCTCCCTTCCTTCCTTCCTTCCTTCATATATGTCATCCTTCCTTCCTTTCTACCTTCCTTCCTTTTTACCTTCCTTCCTCCCTTCCTTCCTTCTATCCCTACTTCCTTCCTATCTGTCATCCTTCCTTCCTTCCTTCCTTTCTTCCTTCCTTCCTTCCTTCTATACTTCCTCCCTTCCTTCCTTCTATTCCTGCTTCCTTCCTATCTGTCATCCTTCCTTCCTTCCTTCCTTCTATACTTCCTCCCTTCCTTCCTTCTATTCCTGCTTCCTTCCTATCTGTCATCCTTCCTTCCTCCCTCCCTCCCTTCCTTCTATCCCTGCTTCCTTCCTATCTGCCATCCTTCCTTCCTTCCTTCTTTCCTTCCTTCCTTCCTTCTGTCCCTGTTTCCTTCCTATCTGTCATCCTTCCTTCCTTTCTACCTTCCTTCCTCCCTCCCTCCCTTCCTTCTATCCCTGCTTCCTTCCTATCTGTCATCCTTCGTTCCTTTCTACCTTCCCTCTTTCCTTCCTCCCTTCCTTCCATCCCTGTTTTTTTTTTTCCCTATCTTTCATCCTTCCTTCCTTTCTACCTTCCTTCCTTCCTACCTTCCTTCCTTCCTTCTATCCCTGCTTCCTCTCTGTCATCCTTCCTTCCTTTCTGCCTACCTACCTTTCTTCCTCTTTACTTACTCCCCTACCCACCCCTTTGTTACAGCTAATTCCTGTGTGTTGAGAGAGACAATACACAATTCGCATTCTTTCACTTCAATCGGATATCCCCGTAGATAAGAATCGTGGTGTCTCGAGTATTTTTCTTTCTTGCTGGTGACACTCTGAAACACATGATTTACCACCCTCTTAATAACTCTCTCCATACGAACGGCGAAAGAGACGACGTCGACAGCGTTTCACCCCAATTACCATCATCAAAATATTGCATGCGGAACGCTCTTATACTGAAGAGGTGAATGTTGACAAAGAATACCACAATTCTGACGACGGAAGCTAAAGGTTGGGTCATTCAGACACCCACTGGACATCCGAGGGGTCTGTGTAGAGGAGAAGAGAGGACTGGCCGTACTGAGTGAGTTAAAATGCTTATCTTAGCATTTAAAAAACGTGTCACCCTATTTCTTTATTTGTTGGTTTCTTTGTTCGTTTCTTTCTGTCATTTGTGAGGTATGTTTTGCATGTGTGTTGTGGAACTCTCCCTCCTTCCTTCCTTCCTTCCTGTCTTCCGTCATCCCTCCTTTCTTTTCATCCCTTATCTCTCCCTATTCCCCCACCCACCTACTTGTTACTGCTCATTTCTTTGTGTCGGGAGAGACAATACACACATTGCATTCTTCCACTTCAATCGGAAATCCCCGGAGATTAGAATCGTGACGTCTGGAAT
>NC_134893.1:68128673-68131173 GCF_041734735.1 Babylonia areolata | reverse complement strand
ACACACACACACACACACACACACACACACACACACACACACTGCATACATACATTTTAGCACATATGTGTATCTAACAGCTACCCTAACACATACGCACACATAGGCAGGCACAAACGTACATAAACACACGCACACACAACACACATTCATAAACATGCATGTAGTTATGTACACACACATATATATATATATATATACACACATAGTCAAGCACAGCTAACACAAAGGAAGTGAACCTGCCACAATTGAACTTATTACTGGGGGAAAAGGTGAGTTTTGAGACGAGATTTAAAAGATGCGAGGGAATCAGAATGACGGAGGTTATCTTGTTCCACGTCTTTGGCTACAGTATATTTTCTGCGGGGTTTTGTTGCGGTGGTGGAGGGTTTGTTGCTGTTGTTGTTGTTGTTGTTGTTTTTTTGCTTTATGCTCGCGTTAAAATGGAATGGACACATGCAGAGTACTGTAAATTCATCAGGATTGAATGGGTTAAGTGAATTCAGGACAGTCTGGCAATCGAGGGTTTTTAGAGTCCGTGGTTTTTTTGTGTTTGTTTGTTTTTGTTGTTGTTTTGTTTTTGTTTTTTGGGGGTGGTTGTTTTGTTTTTTTCGTCTCCGAGTCTAGCTGCTAATGAATGCTAGTGATCCCCAACCGCCCCAACCCAGTTAACAGTCCCGCCATTCACTCGGTGGGCGCCTATGACAAATTCTGCGAAAGCAGAGTCACCATTGTAAGAGTAAATAACAAAATATGACAATGTGGAATCTGCGGGCTGGCAACGTCGGCAACAGTAACCCCACACCATCCATCCGCGAAAGGTTTCATGAGAACAGTCTAGTCTCTCTTCTTCTTCTTCTTCTTCTTCTTCTTCTTCTTCTTCTTCTTCTTCTTCTTCTTCTTCTTCGTTCGTGGGCTGTAACTCCCAAGTTCACTCCTATGTGCACGAGTGGGCTTTTCCGTGTATGACTGCTTCTACCCCGCCATGTAGGCAGCCATACTCAGTTTTCGGGCTAGTGCATGCTAGGTATGTTCTTGTTTCCATAACCCACCGAACGCTGACATGGATTGCAGGATCTTTTACGTGCATAATTGGTTTACTGCGTTCCGTATACACACAAAGGATGTTCAGGCATATATATATATATATATATATATATATATATATATATATATATATATATATATATATATATATATGTCTGCAGGTATGTTGACATAGGAGATCGGAAAATATCTCCACCCTTTACCCACCAGGCGCCGTTACTGAGAGTCGAGCCTGGGACCGTTAGATTGCAAGTCCAACGCTTTAACCACTCGGCTATTGCGCCCCTCAGTCTTCGTTCAAGACGACCTTTAAGTCAATCGCCTCATCCAACGTCATCTGCCACGGACAAGGCAAAACCGTGGAATACAGTGTTCATTCGGTTTCAGCTTCTCAAGGAGGCATCACTGTGCTGGAACAAACGTCACCACCAACTGCTCGCAGCAGCAGCGAAATCACCACCCTGGTGGATCAGCCAGCAAGTAAGTTTGACGAAGTATCTGAATCCCACAGAACTTCCCAGGGTTAGTCCTTGGATGACAAGCGCCAGCCAATCAACTCTCTGACCTCAACCATGTGCTCCAGGTTCTGCAGGGAAAGTGGCTAGCGTTTCCTCTTCCGCATGTTGTCCCCTTAGCTTGGGACACAGGTCGCCAACAAGTGGTCTTCAGCCACGCCTGTTCCGTTGTACCTGTGGTTCCAGCTGTCCCCAGATCGTCCTGTCCTCTTCAGATCTGCTGCCAGATGGCGTCGCAGTGTGTTTCTTGGCTGCACTGTCTTGTCGTCGTCGTCGTCGTCGTCGTCGTCGTTCTTCTTCTTCTTCTTCTACTTCTCTCTCTTTTCTTTTCCCTTTCGAATTCCACGTAAGGACTTGCCTTGTGAGTGACAGATCCACCTCAGGTGTCTTTGGAACATATCTTCTTCTACAGCGGCGGACGAACCACTAGGAAACTCTCTGAAGGAGGTCCTGGGCTGCTTCCTTCTTATTCTTATTCTTATCCTTCGTTCGTGGGTTGCAACTCCCACGTTCACTCGTATGTACACGAGTGGGCTTTTATATGCATAACCATTTTTTACGCCGCCATATAGGCACCCATAATCCGGTTTGTTTTTTTGTTTTGTTTTTTGTTTGTTTCTTTGTTTGGGGGTGGGGGGGGGGGGGGGGATTTGACTGCATCCAAACTAACGATATGGAGGGCCAAGGCAAGGGCCGGTTAGGTGATGGACTTCTGATGCCAGTGTTCACCGTGTGGTCATGGTTCGACGCTCCGTTTCGTCAAGGCATTGTGTCCTTGGGGAAGACACTGCACTTCTTCTTCTTCTTCTTCTTCTTCTCCTTCTTCTTCTTCTCCGTTCGTGGGCTGCAACTCCAACGTTCACTCGTAGGAACACAAGTGGGCTTTTTTTTTTTTTTTTTTTTTTTTTTTTTTTTTTTTTTTTCTTTTTTTTTTTACG
>NC_134893.1:68113673-68116173 GCF_041734735.1 Babylonia areolata | reverse complement strand
TCCCCCCCCCCCTCACCCCCCAATATTCCTTGAGACCCCGGTACACTTGGTAATAAAGACATATTCTATTCTATTCTACAAGATTCAATTTTCCAGTCACTCCTGTAACTCATAGCATGTTGGTAAATTCTCAAACAGAAAGACTTGATTTCACTAACATCCCCCCCCCCGCCCCCCTATGGAGTCACTAGACATCACGTTTGTTTTGTTTTTTTTTGTTTTTTCGCGAATGGATACACGACATGTGATGATTTTCCCATAGGGGGCATTGGGTGTGATGGGTTTTCCCAAATGGAGAAAGCGCATGCTATGATGTTCCCATTTTCCCAGTTAGTACACTGGACATTATGATATTGAACACGGAACACATCGTCATCATCTTCGGTAGTAGTAGTAGTAGTAGTAGCAGTAGTAGTAGTAGTAGTAGTTGCAGCAGCAGCAGCAGTGGTAGTAGTAGTAGTAGTAGCAGCAGCAGCAGCAGTGGTAGTAGTAGTAGCAGCAGCAGCAGCAGTAGTAGTAGTAGTAGTAGTAGTAGCAGTAGTAGTAGTAGTAGTTGCAGCAGCAGCAGCAGCAGTAGTAGTAGTAGGAGTAGGAGGAGTAGGAGTGGCAGTTGCTGTAGTTGCTGCAGTAGCAGTAGTTGTTGTTTTGTGGGTTTTTTTTTTTTTTTACTTGTAGTAGTTACACCATCTTCGTTACCTCTCATCGTCATTATGACTACGATGATGACTATCATTACTATCATGAATAGTATGATGGTGATGAATTACCATGACTATCATGATATTGATGATGACGACGATGATGATGACGATGATGATGATTGTTTTTTTGTTGTTGTTGTTTTTGTTTGTTTTTTGTCATGGTAATAATGATTGCAGTTGTTGTTGTTGAAAATATCATCATCATCATCATCATATCATCATCATCATCATCATCATCATCACCACCACTGTCGACTGGAACCTGAGCGCTGTGTAAAAGAGTAGAAGGCCATAACATTCGGCCGTAGACTACTGCGCAATCACAGCCCTCGTGGTACAAATACTGTTACGGTGTTTTTGTCTGCTGTCACCCAGTTGAACGTCTTAGTAATGACTGGCTCCTGTGGAAACGAAAAGGTGATTAACTTGGTTAGAAACGAAGGTATCTGCTAACAAGATGGACATAAACTTCCCGAACTGTGAAAATGGCATACGCAGAGTGTCCACATTAATCCTGCATTGTGACTTGCTATAGCCTGTCTTTTGGGTTTTTGTTTTTTTGTTTGTTTTTTTGTTTTTTGTTTGTTTGTTTGTTGTTGTTGTTGTTGTTGTTTGTTTGTTTTGTTTGTTTTTGCAGTGATTGTTTTATTTTATTTATTTATTATTATTTTTTTGCATTGAGCGATTCGCAAAAAGATAAAACACATTTTAAAAGATAAAACAGATGCGAACTTCAAGGGTCGCTCCAATGCAAAATAACCATTCAGGAAATTTCCATAGTCAGAATCTTATGCCGCGAAGAATACGAGACACTAATGTTTTATATCCAAATCAGTCTTCTCCTTCTTCTTCTTCTTCTTTGCTCAAGGCTTGCAAATGCCATGTTCACCCGTACAATTTTTTGATTTGGCTTTTTACGTGTTTGACGCGTGTTTACCCCGATTTTTTTTTTTTTTTTTTCCCGAAACGAACCCCCCGTTTTATGAGGTAGCTAGCAATTTGAGTGAGTTCAGCAGCACTATAGTTTTAGCTGGTTCAGTCTAGTTTAGTTAGGTTCAGCGACGCTTTGGTTTAGCTCGTTTGGTCTGGTTGAGTTTAGTTTAGTTTAGTTTTGATGAGCAATACTTCGGATTAACATATTGACTCTGCTTGGGTTAGATTTGTATTTGTATTTGTATTTCTCTTTTTATCACAACAGATTTCTCTGTGTGAAATTCGGGCTGCTCTCTCCAGGGAGAGCGCGTCGCTACAGTACAGCGCCACCTTTTTCTCTTTTTTTTTTTTTTTTTTTTTTTTTTTTTCCTGCGTGCAGTATTATTTGTTTTTCCTATCGAAGTGGATTTTTCCACAGAATTTTGCCAGGAACAACTCTTTTGTTGCCATGGGTTCTTTTACGTGCGCTAAGTGCATGCTGCACACGGGACTTCGGTTTGTCGTTTCATTCGAATGACTAGTGTCCACAACACCACTCAAGGTCTAGTGGAGGGGGAGAAAATATCGGCGGCCGAGCCGTGATTCGAACCAGCGCTCTCAGATTATTTCGCTTCCTAGGCGGACGCGTTGCCCTGGGCCATCACTCCACAAATTATACTTGTTTTGAATTCGTTTACTGATATTTAGCATAGTAAAGATTTCATTGGTCTTTTTTTGTTTGTTTGTTCTGAAATTCATTTATTCATTTATTTATTAATTTTGTCTATTTCACTTGTGTTGTTGTTTGTGGGGGTTTTTGTGTTTGTTTGTTGTGGGGTTTTTTTGTTTGTTTGTTTGGGGTTTTTTTGCTCTTTTTTTCATGGAGT
>NC_134893.1:68083673-68088673 GCF_041734735.1 Babylonia areolata | reverse complement strand
GTCATTCAGACACCCACTGGACATCCGTGGAATCTGTGTAGAGGAGAAGAGAGGACTGGCCGTACTGAGTGAGTTAAAACCAGACCAATTCCCAGCTCTCAGACCTCACCCCTTGATACAATCTCTTGTGTCATAAATAATTAGATGACTGATGATCAACTGCGATCGTACATGACGTTGTGGTAACTTAACTCACCCCACCTCCCCACCTCCACCTCCCCTGCAAGCTGTCATCGCCATGGATGTTTCAGTTTGCATCGTTGACGTTCCCAGAGACTTGCCTTGGCGTCAAATCAACGCTGAAATACAATCTCTCTCTCTGTCTCTGTCTGTCTGTCTGTCTGTCTGTCTGTCTGTCTGTCTGTCTGTCTCTCTCTCTCTCTCTCTCTCTCTCTCTCTCTCTCTCTCTCTCATCTTGAATTATTCAGCATTTTCCCTTACTAGAAGTGCATTTCGAAAATCTAGGCAGTATTTTTATTATGCACTAATGTCAAGTCCTGCTAATGTCTCGAACTGGCCTGTTTGTGAAGGACTGCGAGTAGGTCACTTAACTGACAGACGTATCGAAGACAATATATAATAATGATAAACCAGTCCATATCTTTGGCTTTTCTGAATCATGGACGAACATTCACATTAATGGCAAATCTATTTCTGTTCCTGGTTACAATATTGTTCGGAAAAATCCTCAAAAATCTAAAGAAAGTGGTATCGTCGTTTATATTCAAAACAACGTTCCGTACAGAATTCGTAATGACCTACATCATCCAGATGCTGAATCACTGTGGTTTGAAGTTCAATCCCAAAATAAATCAACAGATTCGCTCCTTACAGCATTTTTGTGCAGACATCCTAAGAGTTTTTCCAAGTGGTATGACGTGTGGTTTTTTTTGTGAAATGATGGACAGCGCCTGGTTTTCAAAATAAAAGAAGTATTAATTTTGGGTGACTTTGATTTAGATCTTTTTCAGTGTCATAGCCGATGGAACAACATCTATACGTCTTACAATCTCCATCAGTGTATTGATTCCCCCACCAGAGTCACACAAAAAACTAGAACGCTCTTAGATCATATTTATACATCCAATCTAACATCAGTTAGAGAAATTTGTGTGCCGAATGTTGGCGTAAGCGACCACAATGCCGTCAGCATTACATGGGGGGAAAAAGGGCTTCAAAATACCCAAAACAGGTCATACTGTTGTCACATTTCGGTCATTTAAACATTCTAATCTGGACGCCTTTCAATCAGACCTCATTTCTGCACCTTTCACTAACATTTATAGCTTTACTAATCCAGACGAAGCCCTTTCCTTTTGAACTGCAACGTTACTGCATGTTGTTGATAAACATATCCCTTTAATTCAGAGACGAGTCAAGTCGGAAATTCTTTCGAGTTGGCTTACGCAAGATATCTTTCAAGCAATGGATGACAGAGACTATCAAAAGATAATCGGTCCATTCGAAGAATACCAGAAGAATCGTAATATTGTCAAATACATGATTAGAAAGTCTAAACGGATTTCCTTTCGTAAACTAATCGAAGACAAAAGCAACACAGCCTTCATTTGGAAGTCTACACACCAACTAACCAAACCAAACTCTTCAAATGCGGAATGTCTCATTCCTGTCGATACACTGAAAAATCACTTTGCTGACACTGGAAACAAATAATTAATCGCAAAAGACGATGCACACACTTCTATTGATTTCAGCATTTTAGAAAACTTCTGTCATAATAAAGATATAAAAACAAAGTTTTATGTTCCAGTAATGTCTATTCATGAAGTCTTATCTCGTTTAGTATCGCTACAAAAAAAACCAAAAACAAAACAAAAAAAACAAAACAAAACAACCTCGTGTGGCTTCGATGGCATTAGTCCAAAAATATTAAAACTATCTGCACCTTATATTGCTGATTCTCTTACTTATCTCTTCAATCTTTGTCTATCCAAAAATCATTTTCCAAAAGAGTTTGAATATGCAAAAGTTATTCCACTGTAAAAAAAAGGTGATTTTACAATTCTGCCCATTTAACGATACAAAACATAAAAATAAACAACGATACAAAACATAGAAATAAAGAAATAAAATGAAATAAAATAGCATAATAAGAAGGACGAATAAGAATAGTAACTGGAATAGTCCATTAAAGACAACAAAGCGATGAAAAGAACAATCGGTACATTATCATGTACGCACGTACTTACACACACACACACACACACACACACACACACACACACACACACACACACACACACACACACACACACACACACACACACACACACACACACACGCACACACACGCACGCACGCACGCACGCACGCACGCACGCACACATACACACATACAAACACACACAATTATAAAACAAGCAAACAAAGACACATGTGCACATTCACGCCCACACACTCAAACACACATACACGCACTTTCTGTTCATTTGCAAGCACGATCACATATACATTCAATTTTTCATTCATCATGGCATGGCAGCTAGTGGACTGAGTACAAGCAAGCATTCGCAAAAGAAGAAGAAGAAGAAGAGAATACTTGTATATATATAAGAATATATATCATATACATATACCAAGACAGTACTACAAATTGCGAATATGAACACTCCCACGAGAAGAAAAAGAAAAAAAAAAAAAAAAAGCTATGACCCAAAATAAATAATCCCCGCTCTCAGTTCTTTCTCCAAAGTTTGACTGTAAAACCAAATTGAGCGTCCAGACTTTCAGATGAGACGATAAACCCGAGGTCTCTTGAGCATCATGCACTTAGCGCACTAAAAAAAAAAAAAGAGCCCATGGCAACGAGAGTTATTGTTGTCCTGCGGCAAAAATTCCGCGGAAGAAATTCACTCTGATGGGTACGCAAATATAGTATGAGCATACACTCAATGCCTGACAAAGCGCGTTGGGTTATGCGGATGGTCAGGCATCTGCCCAGCAGGTGTGGTGTAGCGTGTATGGATTTGCCCGAACGCAATGACGCCTCCTTGAGAAACTGAAACAGAAACTGAAACTCCCTTTTCGGCGACATTAAACGTGTAGTTATCCAGGAGCCAGTTGCATTGCTTGGTTCTAACTTTTTTTTGACAGTTACACGTGACTAAAATGCCTACGTTGACCGAACTACGCCATTGGTCAGTTCCATACTACACACAGTTAGTACGCGGGTTACGACCATACTAGACTCTTCCGTCCGAGCAATGCAACTGGCTCCAGAGGCTTCCATTACTCTCTGTTTAGCTCATCGAGGCGGTGAATCACCTCTGGCGTCAGCACTGTGCTCTGATGACGACAGTAAAGAAAAAAAAAAAAAAAAAAAAGGGGGGGGGGGGGGGTCAACATAAAACAGATAAGAAAAGTTAGAATGCAGAGACGCTTTGATTGTATTCGGAATAACGTGTGTGTGTATCTCTGTCCCCACAGAAAGAAAAAAAAAATAAAACAAAGAAAAAAAAAAGTACAGATAGAAAAATGAATGTGTGTGAAAGAAACGTCTCTTTCGTTACCTACCAATTTTACCACCGTCTGTGTCTGTGTGTGTGTGTGGGGGGGGGGGGGGGGGGGGGGGGGGGGGGGAAGGGGAGGGGAGGGGCGGGGTGGGGGTGGGGGTGGATGTGGGGGTGCCCGTTTTAGCATGGGATTTTTGTTTGGCAGGTTTTTTTTGTTGTTGTTTGTTTTGGGCTTTTTTTTTTTTTTTTTTGGAGGGGGGGGGTGAGGGGGTGAGGAGGGGGGGGGGTATTTTGTGCTTTAGAAATCAAATAAGGAGCTGTTTTGTCGTCATAGTAGTTGTAGTAGTAGGAGCAGTAGTAGTTAGTGGTTAATAGCAGCAGCAGCAGCAGCAGCAGTAGTAGTAGCAGTAGTAGTAGTAGTAATGGTAGTCGTCATAGTAGTAAACCTGTTGGTGACGATGTTTATGGCGTCGTTGATGCCAGTTTGTAGTTAACCGGAAGTGACGTTGCTGTGAGCTGGGTAAGCCTCGGCGGACAGCTTGCTCCTCCTCAACCAGAGAGACATCGATTCAGTGGAAAGGGAAGAGGGAGGGGTGGGAGGGGGGGGGGGGGGGGGGGGGGGGGAGAGATGGGGACCGGGGGGGGGGGGGGGGGGGGGGGGTGGAGAGAAAGCATGGCATGGCGTGGTGTGGCTCGGCATCTCTCGATTCCTCTTGTCTGTCTCGGGGTTCTTTTTTTTTTTTTTTTCTCCCCTCTCATTGAGACTTGATTCACAGCGGCTTCATTATAGTCTGGTCTGCCCGTCTACCGCTCAGTCACACCCCATTCTTCCTCCCTCCCCCCCCCCCCCTCCCCTCCCCTCTCCCCCCTCCCCCCATCCCCTCCCTCCTCCTCTTCCCCCCCTCTCCCCCTGCCTTAGTCTTCTTGTTCTTGTTCTTGTTTTTGTTCTCGTCCAGCCCCCCCCCCCCCGCCCCCCCCCGACCCCCCCCCCCCCCGCCCCCCCGATCTTCACATTCTTGTTCTTGTTGCGCGTCCCCCCCCTCATCCCTAGCCCCCCACCCCCCACCAAACCTCCCTCTGCCCAGTCTTCTTCTTCTTGTTTTTGTTGTTCATATTGTGGCTTTTTCATTTCTTAAAAAAAAAAAAAAAAAATGTTTTGTGTCGTTAAATAAGAAAATGGCCTTTACTGCGCCTAATTCTTTACCCATTACAGATTCAATCAGTCAGTCATCTTCTAGTTGTTGCTCTTGTTGTTGTTGTTGTTGTCGTCGTCGTCGTCGTCGTCGTTGTTGTTGTTGTTCTACTTCTTCTTGTTCTTGTTCTTCGTGTTCTTGTTGTTGTTGTTGTTGTTGTTCTACTTCTTCTATCTTCTTCCAGTTACTATTCTCATTCCTCGTCCTTTTCATTTTATTTTGTTCCATTTCATTTCTTAATTTTCATGTTTTGTGTCGTCCTTTATTATTTTTTTATTTTATTTATCTATTTATTTTTTGTGTGTGTCTTTAAATGGGCAGAATTGTAAAAAAA
>NC_134893.1:68063673-68068673 GCF_041734735.1 Babylonia areolata | reverse complement strand
AAAAAATGCTCAGGTCGCCATCGATCAAGTTGAAAGCTCTAATCCGATTTCTAGAATGAAGTGGGTGCTTCCGAAATCTGGGTTGCAGTCTCTCTATTGCCCTGTTTCCCCCATCCTCTCAAGAGAACCGGCGACATCAGTGATGGAAAGAAATCCAGAACAATACATTGTATAAGAGTGTTTTCGGGTCAACTGAGCGAGAGATACATTGAAAAAGGAGACAAAGAGAGAGGGAGAGAGAGGGGGCCGGGGGCTGGGGGGGGGGGGCTCAGGAGAGAGGGGGGGGAGAGAGAGACAGAGATAGGCATATAGAGAGTGACAGAGAGAGAGAGAGATACAGACTAACGGGCAAGAACAGAAAGGAGGAGAAAGAGAGGGAGAGATTGAGAGGGGGCAGGGGGGGTGGGGGTGGGGGGCAATAATTCAGACATGAAGACAAAATAAAACAGACATACAGACAGACAGATAGAGACAGACAGACTGACTCACTGACCAACTGCCAGGCAGACAGGAACGCAGAGTAAAAAGAGAGAGAGAGAGAGAGAGAGAGAGGGGGGGGGCAGAGAGAGATGCAAACAAGAAAACAGACATGCACAGAGGAAGGTAGAAATACAGAGAGACAGACAGGGGTAGAGAGCGAAAGAAGGAGATACAAAGAGAGCGAGAGCGAGACAGACAGACAGAGACAAAGACAGAGACAGAGACAGAGAGACTGACGTAGAGAGACAGAGACACGGAGTGGACGCAACCTGCTTCGTTCCACAAAACAAGTGATTTGTAATTTCAAAACCACCAAATTGACAACAACAACAAAAAAAAAAAATACTGTAAGAAAAATGATAATAACACAATAAAGCAACGAAGAAGCAACAGATCCTGAATGTCAAGTGGGGGATGGGGGTGTTGGGGTGGGGCGGGGTTTGGGGGGGGGGGGGAGGGGAATCATTTGCATGCCAGTCACACCATGTTGATTTAAAGAGTGCTTTCATTCCCCCAGAACATGGAATCTGTGAAAACGCTGCCGTAACTTTGTCGCCATGGATTTGTTCGTTGGTTTGTTGCGTGATTCTTCTTCTTCTTCTTCTTCTTCTTCTTCTTCTTCGCATTCTTCTTCGCATTTTTCTTCTTCTTCGCATTCTTCTTCTTCTTCTTCTTCTTCTTCGCATTCTTCTTCGCATTCTTCTTCTTCTTCGCATTCTTCTTCTTCTTCTTCTTCGCATTCTTCTTCTTCTTCTTCTTCGCATTCTTCTTCTTCGCATTCTTCTTCGCATTCTTCTTCTTCTTCTTCTTCTTCTCCTCCTCCTCCTCCTCCTCCTCCTCCTCCTTCTTCTTCTTCTTCTACTGTTCTTCATTTTCGTTTTGTTCTTCTTCTTCCTTCTTCTTCTTCTTCTCTGTCACTGTGTTTTCGAGTCACTCTCAGACACCTTCCATCTCTTCTTCTCCTTCTTCTAAATTGTCTCTGGGTAACTTGCCCGATGGCGAAAAACAACAAGAATAAAAGGAAAACACCATGGATGATGGATGGTTGCATAAAACTGTGAGCCTGCTTTGCGGCACCAAGATCCGCTTCAACTCAAACGCAGATAAACTGCAGTAGAATATCGGATTGAATTTTTGAAGAACCCCGAAAACGGGGTTTGGCTGCCTACGTGGCGGGGTAAAAAAACCAAAAAACTAGAATTGAAGAATATAATCCATATATTAACTTTAACCATACCATTTTCTCTGCCATATGACTGCCTTACAAATTATTGATCACAAATGATTAGTAACCTGTTCATGATTAACGAAAATTAACCACCCATATTTATTTTCTTTTTATGATATTCATATGAATATGTTCACCTTCTCTGAACGTGTTCTAAGATACTTGACAGATTGTATTCCTTGACAGCTTGTGTAAGATCTTAAGAAATGAATGATAATACTCCATGATGATAACCAACCAGTGTATAATCCAGCTGCTTGGCTGTTTCTATCAGAGTATTCATGGTGTTGTTTTGTTTTTTTTGTTTGTTTGTTTGTTTGGTTTTTTTGGGTTTTTTTTTTGTTCTTTGTTTGTTTTTTCTTCTTTATAAATGTCCATTAAGATGCTGTTGTTGTTGTAAAATGTCAACCTATCAAAATGGAATTTAAAAAAAAAATGTTAAAAAAAACAACAACTAACAAACAAAAAACGGTCATACACGGAAAAAGCCCACTCTTGTGCACACGAGTGAACATGGGAGTTGCAGCCCACGAAACGAGTTTGCCTTCCTGTAACTTTCCATGCTTTCATGTTTATCATCTCTTCGTCTTCTCCCCAGCAAATGAGTTGTAATTTGAAAAAGCATCAAATTCACCACAACAACCCTCCAACCCCCCTGCCACAGCCCCCCACCCCCGCAACCCCCTCCGCACTCCCTCCCTCCCTCCCCGCACTCCCCCAGGCCCCCACCACCACCACCACCAACACCATCAAGAAATCCCACTCCCACTAAGGCAGGAGAACAAGAGGCATGGCAGACCATGAATGTCAGAAGAGAATCATTCGCATGCCAGACACACCATGCTGGCGATTTCACTTTCCCCAATGCCCCCCCTCCCCCCGCCTACCCCCCCCCCCCCCTGCACCGTTCCCCCCGCCCCCCCTCAGCGCCCCCCCCCCAAAAAAAAAAAAATAATAAAAAATAAATAAATAAATAAATAAAACAAAACAAAAAAAACAAAAAAACAACAACACAAGAACAACAACAAAGAAAAAAAACAAAAACAAACGCGGAATGTGTGGCAACACTGTGGCAACATTAACGCCAACTTGTTATTTTAGTTTTCTTCCCCCCCCCCCCCCCCCCCAACTTATTATTTTCTGACACAGATTTTAAGCCTGACGCGCGCTTTGAGCTCCTTAAACGTGCGTTGGTCAGTTCAAGGTGATCTTTGACTTTTGTTTAGCGAACTTCTTCTACTACTACGACTACTACTACTACCAGTACTACTAACTACTATTACTACTACTTGCTCAGCATCATCATTATCATTATTACCATCAACATCATCTTCTTGCACATCATCATCATCTTCTTTTTCTTCCTCCTCTTCTTCTTTTCCCCCTCCTCCTCCTCCTCCCTCCCCCCTCTCCCTTTTTCACTTACTCCTCTGTTTCCTTTTGTGATTTGTCATTTCAAAAGCATCGAGTTGAGCTTATTTAAAAATAAATAAATAAATAAATAAATAAATAAACAACTAAAATACCAATAAAGAGCTCTCCCACTGACGCTCACCCTCTCCATTTTAGATTTTGTACTCTGTCTTTTCCACATTCTGTTCTCTCTCTCTCTCTCTCTCTCTCTCTCTCTGTCTCTCTCTCTCTCTGTCTCTTCCTTTCTTAGTCCCCTCCCCCTTGCCCCACCCCCCCCCCACCCCCCATGCCCCCTCCACCTCAACCGCCCCCCACCCCCTTTTCATTCGAATATACAGAAATGTCGATTTCCAATTAATACTAACAATCATCATTATGATAGGAATGATAATAATCCAAATAATAATAATAATAATAATAATAATAATAATAATAATAATAATAATAATAATAATAATAATAATAATAATAATAATAATAATAATAATAATATCATTTATTTTCCGTCTAATACCATCATCTTAGATGAACAGACTATAAATAAATAAACGAACAACGAAACGGGGGAATGGACAATGGACACAGCGGACCCTGCTGGTCAAGGGAGATCATTTTGTATGCTGTAGTCTCACCATGTAGGTCCAAGTGTGCTTTCACTGCCACCACCACAACTCACTCCAACCCCCCCCCCCCCCCCCCCCCCCCCCCCCCCCATTCTTATTCGTTGTTCTTATTATTATTTTATCTAATTTCATTTCATTTCTTAATTTTCATGTTTTGTGTCGTTCTCTATTTGTGTGTGTGTGTGTGTGTGTGTGTGTGTGTGTGTGTGTGTGTGTGTGTGTGTGTGTGTGTGTGTTGCTAAACGGGCAGAATTGTAAAATAGGCCTGTACTGCGCCTAATTCTTTACCCATTAAAGATTCAATCAATTAATCTTCTTCTTCTTCTTCGTATTCTTCTTCTTCTTCGTATTCTTCTTCGTATTCTTCTTGGCCTTCTTCTTCTTGGCATTTGTGTATTTCTCTCCTCCTCCTCCTCCTCCTCTTGTTGTTTTTCTTGTTCTTCTTCTTCTAGCATTCGTCTTCTTGTTATTGTGTTGGTATGCGCCTTGTTATTATGGTAATAATGATTTAATTTATAAACCACCTTTACATGAACAAAACATGTTCAGCTGCACTGCACAATGCAAAAACCAACATCTAAACACTAAAGTAAAACGAAATAGATGATACAGGCATAGCTCTGTTACAGTCAGCCAACCAAAACACTTAAATTAAGCAGTCGTTTATATTAATTCAAATATACAATCATATATATATATGATAGTCAGTCGTGTCCGACTATGACCATCAGAACAGCAGAGGAGGCAACTGCTGTTCCGACTATTTGGGCTAGAATTTGATTATAGTGGAGACAGTCTTGCCCAAGTTAATCCCCACTCTCTCGGCCAAGAGGGTTTTAGGACAGTCGGCGTTGGGATGGTTCCCAAAGGCCAACTAGCCCACACGGCTGCAGCACTAAGAGCCAATGCAATTTTGCCTCCTAGTCATAGTATAGTCCTTCACAAAAGTGTAAGTTGTAAATGATTTCCCATTGACTGGAGAAACCATTGATAATACAGCTCTCACTTTGCTGTTGGCCCAAATGTAAAACTTATGTCAATCTGTGATATGAGCCGAGTGTTGGGCCGGATACAATCATAACAGACTGGACAAATATCATCACATGTACCATGCATCACAGTTAAAAAAAAAAAAAACAAAAACAATTGCACTTATCGTATCATATAAAACTTAAGTCCACATCGCATCACAACATTTAAAACTACACTCAGTATCGGAATACATAAAATCCATGTATGATGGTCAGTCGCGTCCG
>NC_134893.1:68046173-68051173 GCF_041734735.1 Babylonia areolata | reverse complement strand
AGAAAATTTTTAAAATAGAAATCAGTGTGCAAGGGCTTTGTGAAAAGAGAGTAGCTCTGTGAATTTCCCCTCAAATTTCGGAAGGGGGTAAACCGGTTGTTGCGGGCACATAATTATTGTCGCCCTTGCATGGATTATCGCCTGCGACAATTCATGCAGGGGCAACAATACGTGCCACAACAGGGGGTCACAAAACCTGACTAGCGTGTTGCGGCGTCTAGTCTATGTGTGTTTTTTGGACAAGCCTTCACTTACTCCATCTCCGTGTTCCTCTTTTCAAACACCAGATCTATGTGGCTTAGCGTTTAGTGATCCAGTCTTCACGCTACGACTTCTTCCGAAACTGAAACTGAAACCAAAGCTGGAGTGAAAACACACACCCACCACACACACACACACACACACACACACACACACACAGAGAATTGAATCGAAGCAGATTTGTCTCTGTCTGGCTTTTTCTTTCTTTTCTTTTTTTTTCTTCTTCTTCTTTTTTTTAATTATTTTTTTTAAGCATTTTGAAAACTTTGTTTTTTGCCAGCATGGATCCGAAAAAAAAGAAAACCTTTATTGTAGAGTTGCATTTTTTTATAGATTGGTTGGTTTTTTTTTCGTGTTATTTTACTGATGGTTGGCTAATTTTGACTTGGTGCTTTTTTATAATCAGCCCTGCTCACGGATTGGACAAAACGCTTTATCTTCAGAAGCTATCGTTATCTGTCTTGGGACAGTTTCTTTTTTTATTGTTTTCGTTTGTTTTTGTTTTTTTGTTTGTTTTTTTTTTTTGTTTGTTTGTTTGTGTTTGTTGTTGTTTTTCCCGTTGTTTGTCGCCGGTGATGTTGTTGTTGTTCTTCTTTTTGTTGTTGTTGTTTTCTTCTATTGTTTTGTTACGTCGAGGTTGTTCCCCCCCTCCCTCCCCCCCCCCCCCCCCCCCGCCCCCCCCCCCCCCCCCCCCCCCCCCCCCCCCCCCACACACACACACACTTTCTCCTCATGTTTTTATTTCGGTCTTTTGTCTCCATGGTATATCTTCCTGTATTGTATTATTCTAATGTATCCATTTTCATTATTATCATATTATTTGAAATGTACTCTATCATCATTAAAATTCCCCCCTCCCCACCCCCCCTCCCCCATCTCACCTACCCCTAAAAGGCCTGACTGGGCGCTTTGGCTAAATATGCCGCTGGGTCAGACATCTGCTTAGCAGATGCGGATCTGTCCGAACGCAAACAACAGACGACGCCTCCACAAGAAACTACTATAGAACTTTCCGTGGGTGGTACAACAACATGAAAAAGTTGAGGGAGAGGGTGGGGGGGTGGGGGTGTTCGAGGTGGAGGAGGTAGGATAGGTGTGGGGGGTGGGGGGGAGGCAGGGAAAGGAAGTGGAGGATTTTTTTTTTTTTTTTTTTTTTTTTTTTTTTTTTTGCTACGTGCACGTGTGAGCGTGCGTGGTTGGTGGGTGGGTGGTGGGTAGACCGGTGAGGCGGTGTGTCGGCCTGAGGCGAGGGATTGGCGATGGCGAGTTTGCGTGCTGGACCGGAGTTACTTACTTGGGTCCCTGTCTGGGATGGGGCGCTCTGTTACCTACCTTACCTTCCACCCCCTAAAGCAAAGCCCCTAATCCTGTAGGGGTTTTATCTCGTCTCCTGCTGCTGCTTCTGTAGGTAGAGGATCAACTCCCAGTGATTAAAGCTCACGTGCGAGAGTGAGAGAGAGAGAGGGGGGGGGGGGGGCGGGGGGGAGGAAGAGGAAGAAAGTTGGTGTTGGTGGTGTGGGAGGTGTATGGGGGGGGCTTAGAGAGATAAAACAGAGGAGGAGATTGACAGAGAAAGACAGAGATAGAAGGAGAGAGAGAGACAGACAGACAGACAGACACAGAAACAGGCAGATAGAGACAGAGAGATAGAAGGGGGGAGGGAGAGCGAGCGAGATAGAGACAGACAGACAGACTGACAGACAAACAGACAGACAGAGACAGGGTGATATACAGAAAGAGACAGACAGAGAAAGAGAGAGGCACAGAGACAGGGAGAGAGATAGAGACAGAAAGAGAAAGAGTTAGAGGTTGAATTGGCGGAGAGAGAGAGAGAGAGAGAGAGAGAGAGAGAGAGAGAGAGAGAGAGAGAGAGAGAGAGAGAGAACCTTAAGCAAAAAGGTTACCAAGTCCTTCAGAGAGAGAGAGAGAGAGAGAAAGAGAGAGAGACAAAGAGAGACAGACAGAGACAGAGACAGGAAGAGAGTTAAGGATTGAAGGGACAGAGAGACAGACAGAGAAAAGTTGTCGCAGCAAAGCACCAAGGCCGCGAGGTCCTACAAAGAGAGAGAGAGAGAGAGAGAGAGAGAGAGAGAGAGAGGAGGGGGGTAGGGGGGTGATTTCGGACCCTGCCCAATGCGCAACTAATCCCCGGGGGTCCTTCGAGTCGGACCACCAGCAAAGTGAGAGCTGTATGATCAATGGTTTCTCCACTGCAATAGGGGGGAGGGGGCGGCGCGTGGTTGCCATTTACAGCTCAGTTCAGTTCGGGAAGGACAATGGTTCTCGAACCAGGACACAACATTGTACTGACTTTAAAGCCTGAACCGGACTATAAATGGCGGGCGATTTGAATCAAGCCAGTTTCTCACCAGAGTCTGACACTGTGACGTCGGTGAAGTTTTATTCAAAATAAAAGCCTAATAAAGCTACGGTTTGGCTTCATTTATGGCAGAGAGCGAGATTTGCCTAGCAGCTTCCAATCTAGACCTGAATTGACTTTGGAAAGTACAAAATGTGTCAGCTACACGTAATACAAAATTTGAATGCAGAGAAAAGGGGCGCAACCGAAACCTTGCTCTCGGGAGTTAAGACTTGCTACAGCATGAAGGGGTTAGTTGACCTTTTTGGAGATCACCCAAACGTCGACTGTCTCTTAACCGAGAGAGTGGGGGATTTAACTTGAGCAAGACACTCTCCACTGTTGTCAAATTCCAGCACAAAATCGAAAAGGGAAAACAGTGATTTTTTTTTTTTTTTTTTTACCGTGCTCATGTGGTATCTCTGTAGGTACATGAGTATCATAATCACACCAAAAAGGACAGGCTCGTGTGTTAACTATTTGACAGACTGAAATTCGAATGCATGAAAAGGTGAAAGGGCCAGGTTCTGAAAGAGTCTCCAACAAGTGTAATTTTTATGTGGAGTGATGGCCTAGAGGTAACGCGTCCGCATAGGAAGCGAGACAATCTGAGCGCGCTGGTTCGAATCACGGCTCAGCCGCCGATATTTTCTCCCCCTCCACTGGTCTGGACGCTAAGTCATTCAGATGAGACGATAAACCGAGGTTCCGTGAGCAGCATGCACTTAACACAGGTAATAATAAATTTAAAAAAAAAACACGGCAACAAAAGGGTTGTTCCTGGCAAAATTCTGTAGAAAAATCCACTTCGATAGGAAAAACAACCAAAACTGCACGCAGGAAAAAACAACAACAAAAAATGGGTGTCGCTGTAGTATCGCGACGCGCTCTCCCTGAGGGGGAGCAGCCCGAATTCCACACAGAGAAATGTGTTGCGATAAAAAGAAATACAATACTAATGCGTAACGTAAGTAATTATTTGAAGTTGTCATTCGTGGTGTGTCATTATTTTGCGGTTTTTGTGTGAGCATTTCTGATTTATAATGTCATTTGTGGATACACTGATGTTGTGACATTGCATCTAACATGCCCATATATACATATACACAGACAGACAGACAGACAGAATGAAACAGAAGAAGACGGGAAGAGAAAATGTGTGTGTGTGTGTGTGTGTGTGTGTGCGTGTGTGTGCACGCGCCAATTAAATCTAAATCCGACTAGAAAATGGACTGGTATTTCACACAGTAAATACTAATAATAATGTCAATGATAATAATGATAATGATTACAATAATGAGAAGAAGAAGAATGGTGATGATGATAATGATACTAATAATGATGATAATAACAATAATAATGATACTCCTCCTCCTCCTCCTCCTAATACTGCTACTACTAAATCTAATAATAAAGATACTACTACTACTACTACTACTAAGAATAATAATAATAATGGTGACGGTGATGATCAGAAGAAGAAGAAGATGTGTGCGTGTGGAGAGAGAGAGAGAGAGAGAGAGAGAGAGAGAGAGAGAGAGAGAGAGAGAGAGACAGACAGACAGACAGACAGACAGACAGAGAGACAGAAAGAGAGAGACAGAGACAGAGACAGACAGATCTCTCTCTCTCTCTCTCTCTCTCTCTCTCTTTCTATCGAAGCGTCGTTGTCAACCCACAGATGTTCGATTGCCTTACATGGCTGCTGCGTGACTACATCGATATCCCCCACACCCCACCCCACCCCACCCCACACACATTGAACCGACTTTCTTTGTGGCTATCACGGCATGTCAATACTTCATTTTTTACCCCCCCCCCCCCTTCTATCAGTGCTGCAGCCTTAGAGAAGGCTAGCTGGCCTTCAGGGGATCATCCCAACGCCGCGATTGTCCCAAAGCCCTTTAGGCCGAGAGAGTGGGGCTGGGGATGCAACGTAACTTGGGCAAGAACCCCCCACCCCCTCTCTCCCCCCCCCCCCCTCCTCCCCCCACCAACACCGAAATCAAATTCTTGCCTACATAGTCGGGACTTGAGCTACCTCCTCTACTGTACTGACTGTCCCATTGGTCTTTTTCGGACACGGCTTAATATCATACATGCGTTCCCACTGTTGAATAGCTAGCGACTGCGCCTGGTTGGCTTGATTCTCGTGGCTTCTTTCAAACCTCCGTCATGCTTCTGTTTGAGGCTGGGGGAATTGAGTTTGACTGGTGGTTGTGGTGTGAAATATGTTCAATGTATGCATGTATTAAAAAAAGAAGAAAAAAAAAAAGAAATTAAATTGTATGGCATCTAATCCAATAACACGAAGCAAAGAAGAAGAAAAAATATGAAAGAAAAAAGAAAAGAAAAGAAAATATGAATGCGTCTAAGAGCA
>NC_134893.1:68011173-68013673 GCF_041734735.1 Babylonia areolata | reverse complement strand
TTCAGCTTGGATGTAAGGGCAATATTTCTTTCTTTTTTTATTTATTTATTTATTTATTTATTTTTTTAACTTGCACCAGGCAAATCCGTTGTCAGCATGGTCGAATTCACAAAGCGCGGAGGGGGTAGGGAGGGTGGTAGCAGGAGGGTGGTGGATACAGGTTGGCAGAGATCAGATTTATGATCGATGCCGGTGCCAGATATAACCATTAGCGTCCTCTTCTGATGTCCCAGGCGGGGGGGCCTGGTGCGGTCATGAACTTCTGGTACTCCTGAGAGCGAAGCAACTCGCTGATAGAGCTGACAGCCAGTTGACTCCTAGAGTAACCCCGGGCGTTGGCTCTCCCTCACGGGAAAGGATTGAATGCGGGACGGGAGGGGGGTGGGGGGGAGAAGGAAGGGGGAGGGGTGGAGAGAGAGAGAGGGGGGGGGGGGAGAGAGAGGGAGGGAAAGAGATATGGGGGAGAGGGGGAAGAGAGAGGGAGGAGGGAGATGTGGGGAGGGATGGAGAGAGAGAGAAAAAAAATACGGTGGGGGGGGGGGGGGGGAGAGGGAGTGAGGGGGGAGAGAGATAGATGGGAGGGTGGGGGTGGGGGATGGATGATTTAGAGAGAAAGAGAGAGAGAAGGGGGGGGGAGGGAGGGAAAGAGAAAGAAGGGGAAAAGGTAGAGAGTGAAAGACGGAAAGAGGGAGAGAGAGAGAGAAAGAGAGGAAGAGGGGTGAGAGCGATAGATGGGAGGAAGGGGGTGGGGGGTGGATGATTGAAAGAGAAAGAGAGAGGGAGGGGGATGAGGACAAGGATAGAGAGAGAAAAGAACAGGGTGGGGAGAGAGGGAGAGAGGGGGGGAGAGAGATAGATGGGAGGGAGGGGGTGGGAGATGGATGATTGAGAGAGAAAGAGAGAGAGAGGGATGGGGGTGAAGGGAGGGAAAGAGAACGAAGGGGAAAGGTAGAGAGTGAAAGACGGGAAAAGAGAGAGAGAGAGAGAGAGAGAGAGAGAGAGAGAAAGGGAAAGGGAGAGAGAGATAGATGGGAGGTGAGGGTGGGGGTGGGGGGGGGTGGATGATTGAAGGAGAAAGGGAGAGAGAGGGAAGGGAGGGAAAGAAAAAAAGAAGGGAAAAAGGTAGAGAGTGAAAGACGGGAAGAGGGAGAAAGAGATAGATGGGGGGGAGGGGGGGGATGATTGAGAGAGAAAGAGAGAGAGGGAGGGGGGAAAGACGTGAGAGAGGGAGGGAGGAAGATGGGGACAGGGATAGAGAGAGAGAGAGAAAACAAAAAACAGGGTGGGGGAGATAGAGAGAGATAGGGGAGGGGGAGAGAGATAGATGGGAGGGAGGGGGTGGGGGATCGATGATTTAGAGAGAAAGAGAGAGAGAGGGAGGGGGGTGAAGGGAGGGAAAGAGATAAATAGGGAAAGGTAGAGAGTGAAAGACGGAAATAAGGAGACAGAGAGAGAGAGAGAAAGTGAGAGAGAGAGAAAGAGAGAGAGAGAGAGAGAGAGAGAGAAAGCGAGACAGGTGAGAGAGATGGATTGGAGGTGGGGGTGGGGTTGGATAATTGAGAGAGAAAGAGAGAGAGAGGCGGGTGGGGGGGGGGCGGAAAGAGGGAGAGAGAGAAAGAGAGAGGGAGAGGGATGAGAGAGATAGATGGGAGGGAGGGGGGGGGGCGATAAATGACGGAGAGAGAAAGAGAGAGTGGGGGAAGGGAGGGAAAGAGATAGAAGGGGAAATGGAGAGTAAAAGGGCGGAAAGAGGGAGGGAGGGAGAGAGAGAGAGAGAGAGAGAGAGAGAGAGAGAGAGAGCGGGGGGGAAGGGAGGAAAGGAGAGAGCGTGCTGAGAGTGAAATAGACAGAAAGGATGAGGGAAAGAGAGAGAGATACAGAGAGAGAGAGAAACAGACAGAGACAGAAAGAAATCGGAATCAATATCGAAATCGAAAGTGTTGTTTATTGTAGGGACAAGGAATAGGCACTAATTGGCCTGTTTTCAGTCAAATGTACAGATTAGTCCAGAGAATACAAGAGAAAAAAAAAGGAAGAAAAAAATACATACATACACATCGCATGGCAACAAGAACAAAACAAGATCAAAAACACACACACAAAAAAAAAATAAACGGCAAAGAAAATAAAGAAAGACACACAGACAGAGAGACAGACAGATAGACAGACAAAAAGAAAGACAGAGACAGAGGGTTGAAAGATGGAGGAGAGTTGGATAAATGATGGGGTCGAATGGAGAAATAAAGAATTACACACACACACACACACACACACACACACACACACACACACACACACACACACACACACACACACACACACACACACACACACACACACACAGAGAGAGAGAGAGAGAGAGAGAGAGAGAGAGAGAGAGACACACACACACACACACACACACACACACACACACACACACACACACACACAGACGCATACACACACACACACACACACGAACCACACAAAACACACACAGACCACACACACACACACA
>NC_134893.1:67996173-67998673 GCF_041734735.1 Babylonia areolata | reverse complement strand
AAATTTTTTGTGGTGATTTGAAGGGACTTTACGGGGTTGGAGAGCCCAAAAGTAAAGATATGGGTTCAATTTTTTTGATGGGTTTGGGAAAAAAAATGTGAAGGGAGATTCACGTTGTTCAAAGGATGTTACTAAAATAATTTTGGGAAACCCCTTTTGGGATTTTTTGTTTTTTTGTTTAAATTTGGGAAAATTTTAAAAGGGGTTTTTGTAATGGGGATGAGGGGGCGATTTTACTTTTTTTTCTCCCCAAGGTGTGTGTTCTTTGTTTATTTTTTTGTTTTGATGTTATTAGTAGTTTTTAATTTATGTATTGGTATATTTTAATTTTTCCATGAATCTCCCAGTGGAAATGCCCTACATAAATGATTAAGTACTGAAAAAAGAATCTGACTAAATTAAAAAAGGGGGAGAAAGGATAGTGGGGTTTGGGGGAAAATGTGCATGTAAAAAGGATGATTTGGGAAAAATTTGCCCTTTTGGGAGTGTTTCAAAATTGCTTAAAAATTTTAAAAGTTGATAAAAATGCCGGGTTTTAAAAATTTTTTTCCCTGTGATTGTAGGGAGCAGGCTGTATGATTCGAAAGTTGGTAGGGGACAGAAAAAAAATGAAATGATTGGTTTGATGTGGGGGTTTTAAGGGAAAAAGTTTGGTCAGGGGCCCCTTTCCCTTAAAATTTTTCCGAGATGTAAAAACTGAAGAAAATTTAAAAAGGAGTACGAAAAAAACATTTGAAAAGGGAAAAGGGAAAGGGAAAAAGTTTATTTGAAGAGAAGAAAAAAAACGTGAATTTGGGGGAAGCAAAGGGTTTCCGGGAAATTAAAATCACAATAAAAAAGATTCAAATCTGTTTTGGGCAACAGTAAGATTAAAAATAAAAAGGGCTTTTTGTTTATATAATATTATTTCCCTCAGAAGGAAAGACCATTTTTTAGTGTATTTGTAGGAAATGTAAATTAAAAAAAGATGAGGTAGTAGAGGAGGTTGGGGGTTTTTGAAAAACCCTTTTTTTTTTAAGACCCAATAGCAGGCAAAAAAGTAATTGATAGCATAAAACAATTTAAAACCGGGTAAAAGTGGGGCCAGAAAAAATATTGAGTAAAATTTTAAAGCAGGAAAATTCCCGATATTGTTGATTTTCTGGTGCTTTTTTTTAAAACGGGATTTTTTAAATGAGGGAAATTTTTCCCAAACGTTGGGCAAAATCGATTATCATCTATTCAAAAAAAGGGGGGACCCAAATATTCCAGTTAATTTACCGTGGAGTTGCAAAAACCAAGTTCATTAGAAAATTTTTCCCTTTAAATTTTTAAATGGAAGTTTTAACAAAATGGGCGAACGAGAAAAAAGTTATTGAAGAGCAAGTGGTTTTCCCGTTTCCGGTTACAGCCCCATTGACCCCCATTTTCACTTTGGGATGCAATTTTTACAAAACAAATTTATTAAAAAATAAAAAAATTTTATGTTGTTTTTGGGTGGGATTTTAAAAGGGCCCTTGGGATTTCTGTGAATCAAAAATAGTTTTGGAATGTGTTACAAAAAATGGTGTTGAGGGGAAAGCTTTTATGGCACTGCGGGTGTATATGATGCTTTTTTTAGCGTTGTACGGGGAAAAGGGTGTATTTTCCCGATGTTTTTTTTCCCAAACGTGGGTAAAAAAAGGGTGTCGTTGAGCCTAGGGATTTTTTTCGTTTTTTATTAATAAACTGGCAGGAGAGAAAAAGAAAAAAGGAAGAATGGGATTAAAATTTTTCCCGGGGGCCCTGTTAAAACTGTTTCTCTGTTTTTGAAAAGATGATGAAATTCTTTTGTAGGCCACCATAGGATTCAAAAACTTAAACATTTTTAAAAGCAAAAAGCAGTTTAAGTTTTATTTTTAAAAGTTAATTTTGGGGGAAAAACCAAATGTGTTGTTTTTTGAAAAGGGGGGTTAAACTTATTAGTTTTGGGAAAAAGGGGAACTATGGAATGTTTGAAGTGAAGGTAACTAATTTTTATAAGTATCTTGGTAAAGATTTTTACAACTAAGTGGTTTGACAAGGGGCGTAGCAGGGGAAATTTTTAGAAAGGGGAAGAAGGGGGTTTTAGAAATTTTAAGGTGTTTTCGGTAAGTTAGGCTCATAGATTCTAATATTTTGGAAAAATTTTTGTATCAAATAGAAAATGATAAATACCGTTTCCCAAATTTGGGGGGACTTTTGATAAAAAGATTTTTTTGGGAAAAAATACAACATTAGCTATTTTAACGTTTTTTTAAAAGTTTTCCCTTACATGGGTTTAAATTTTGTTTTATATGGAGAAGTGGTAAAATACCCATTATAAAATTAAATATGTGTGAAATTTTATAAAAAATTGGTTTTTAAAATTTAAAAAGGCTTTCCCCCACGGGATTTTGTAAGCGGCGTTTTTGAAAAAAGTTTGTAAAAAAAAAATGGGAGAGGGGAAAGGGAAAATGGGGATTTTTGTAAAAAAGAATTAAAATTTTAAAAAAATTTGGGA
>NC_134893.1:67981173-67983673 GCF_041734735.1 Babylonia areolata | reverse complement strand
GAATATTGCAAGCGGAAGGCTCTTATACTGAAGAGGTGAATGTTGACAAAGAATACCACAATTCTGACGACGGAAGCTAAAGGTTGGGTCATTCAGACACCCACTGGACATCCGAAGGGTCTGTGTAGAGGAGAAGAGAGGACTGGCCGTACTGAGTGAGTTAATGCCTTGCGTCTTCATATCTCTTTTTTGCAGACGTCTTGGTAGAGTAGTTTAGGGATTAACCAGCGGGACAAGTAGCTGATAATGCGCTGGCTTCATCCAAACATCTTTCGTAGTATTTTATGGCAGTTGTGTACAACAAGAGTTAAGCTGAAATATGCCAGCCTCCGCTGGCATTTCCTGCAAGCATGAGATACGATATATACAGTGTATATGGATTTCTAAATGCAGAGAGGAAACTTTGTCCTAGAATGAGAGCACAATTACAAACGTTCCGAAGATGTTCTCAGTTTTGTAGTTCAATTCAATTTTGCTTTCTAGTTTAACTCACTCAGTACGGCCAGTCCTCTCTTCTCCTCAACACAGACCCCTCGGATGTCCAGTGGGTGTCTGAATGACCCAATCTTTAGCTTCCGTCGTCAGAATTGTGGTATTCTTTGTCAACATTCACCTCTTCAGTATAAGAGCCTTCCGTTTGCAATATTTTGATGATGGTAATTGGGCTGAAACGCTGTTAACGTCGTCTCTTTCGCCGTTCGTATGGAGAGAGTTAAAGGGAACAAAGCTTTTTATCCGTGTTTGGACGGGAGCAGGACTCTGTACATTTCGAAAAGAAAGCAACAAAAAGAGCTGAAAAGAAACTATTTACATGAGGAGGTACAAACAAAGCCAGAATAATCAACATTATTTCAGTGCAGCAAAACATGCTCCGAATATATGCATACACAATGTGTGTGTGTGTGTGTGTGTGTGTGTGTGTGTGTGTGTGTGTGTGTGTGTGTGTGTGTGCGTGCGTGCGTGCGTGCGTGCGTGCGTGTGTGTGTGTGTGTGTGTGTGTGTGTGTGTGCGTGTGTGTGTGTGTGTGTGTGTGTGTGTGTGTGTGTGTGTGCGTGTGTGTGTGTGTGTGAATGACCTATAATAAAGAAACAAAAAACTTGCTAAAACAACCGCTTTGAAATATGCATCGTGAAATGAAACAGAACAATTATCACCTCAGAAAGACAGCTACGCGACACTTTTCGCTGTGGAATACAAAATATCGCCCCATATGTATATAATAAAAAAAACAAGGTCAGCGAAATTCAGATCGCAAAGACAAGCTCGACTCAGACTGCTGCAACGGAACATTATAATGATAATAATGTATGCCCCACAAATACGTTGTTAAAACAAGAAGATTCAAACAAATCATTTTGCAAAAAGTATGATTCATTCGTTTGGAGACTGGTTAGGTTATATCGAACATTTATGATATTGGATACGTTTGCTGTCTGGTGGAGTCTACAGTCAAGATGTCATATAACGTATCGAGATACCGACGGGCGCAATAGCCGAGTGGTTAAAGCGTTGGACTGTCAATCTGAGGGTCCCGGGTTCGAATCACGGTGACGGCGCCTGGTGGGTGAAGGGTGGAGATTTTTACGATCTCCCAGGTCAACATATGTGCAGACCTGCTAGTGCCTGAACCCCCCTTCGTGTGTATACGCAAGCAGAAGATCAAATACGCACGTTAAAGATCCTGTAATCCATGTCAGCGTTCGGTGGGTTGTGGAAACAAGAACATACCCAGCATGCACACCCCCAAAAACGGAATATGCTGCCTACATGGTGGGGTAAAAACGGTCATACACGTAAAAGCCCGCTCGTGTGCATACGAGTGAACGTGGGAGTTGCAGCCCACGAGCGCAGAAGAAGAAGAAGTATCGAGATACCTACTACATTCGGTGCTGGGTTGTCATGATAAATCGCCTCGGAAATGCAATGCAAACAAACAGCAGGTCAATTTCCTCGATGTTCCTATCCCTGTCGAAGACTGTATCGGGAAAAGTAGACATTTAAACAGGTGGTCTATGTGGAGCAGGCACGTGTATACATCAGTCACAGGAGGGTGGTACTCTCATTTATGATGATGATGATGATTATTATTATTATTATTATTATCATCATCATTATTATTATTGTTGTTGTTGTTGTTGCTGCTGTTGTTGTCGCCGTCTTCGTCGTCGTCATCATCATCATCACTATTATTATTATTATCATTATTATATAGCACTGAATCATGTGCAGAGACAAATCAAAGCGCTTTCTCACCAGTCATTCACACGCATGCATTACTCTAAAACTGAAGAAACTGAAGACAATGAAGAGGCAGGGAAGGGAGGCTATTTTGGGAAGAGGTGGGTTTTAAGGCCAGACTTGAAAGAGCTGAGTGCAGAGACCTGACGAAGAGAAAGAGGAAGTTCATTCTAATTGCAAGGTCCAGAGACAGAGAAAGAACGGCGGCCAACAGTCGAGTGTTCGAATCTGGGTATGCGTAAAGAGAGGGGATCCGAAGCCG
>NC_134893.1:67973673-67976173 GCF_041734735.1 Babylonia areolata | reverse complement strand
GATAAAAGTATGTGTTGTGCTGGTGCGGAGAGAGAAATGAATGGATGAGTCTTATTTCGGAGGATACTAGAATAAGCAAACAATTTTATTGTTGTTTTTTCATCCTGTCATCTAAAGGGAAAATGATGCACACACACACACACACACACACACACACACACACACACACACACACACACACAAAAAAAAAAAAAAAAAAAAACAACGAAATGCCAAAAAATAAAATTAAAAAAAATAAAAAGTGATAAAATGAATTAACAAACAAAAACACAGTGACAAAGCATTATATCAAAGGCATCATATTCATAACCGATCATTAAAAGGAGTCCACGGATGGACAACTGTGCACGTAAACATCCTGTTTATAAAATAGCGTACACATGTAGAGAAAATGTTGAAGAGTGACAGACAGACAGACAGATACAGAGAGACAGAGAGAGGGACAGAGACAGAGACAGAGGCACAAAGAGGTGAGAGAGAGAGAGAAAGAGAGATAGAGAGACAGACAGACATACAGACAGACATACAGACAGACAAGTAGACAGAAACAAAGCGACAGAGAAACGGGGATGGAGGGGGGAGGCGAGAGAGAGAGAGAGAGAGAGAGAGAGAGAGAGAGAGAGAGAGAGAGAGGGAAGGACAGAGAGAGAGTGATGATCGTAAATCATTTGGTTTAGCTGATTCTATTTGAAGTGTATCACCCTCCAGTGATTGTTGTCTAAAAGACAGAAGAAAAAAATAAAAATTAAAAAAAATTAAAAAAAAGAGAGAGGCAAGGCCTTCAAGACTCACTTGTGATACCCTTAAAAAAAAAATCCAAGCTTTTTATGTATCGAGTATAATTTCAAAATGTAATGTTTAAAATGAGAAAGATCAGTTTAAAGCAAATTAACTCCCCTAGCATTAAATTACAGAGTAATTTCCCTTCTTTATTATCTTCACCAAAACGTTTGCAAAATAAATAAAAAATTCCATGCTTAGCAAAAGAAGTTCCTGTTTGAACAAAAATGATAATAATCACTGCTCTTGTTGTTGGGTCAGAATATCAGATCAAAGTGCCAAGTTTAGAGAATACAAAAAATATAAATATAACAGTAAATGCAGTTTGCATACAATTAGACTTCATTTTTTTTTTTTTTTTTTTTTTTGGTGCCCATCCCAGAGGTGCAATATTGTTTTAAACAAGATGACTGGAAAGAACTGAATTGTTCCTATTTTCATGCCTAATTTGGTATCAACTGACAAAGTATTTGCAGAGAAAATGTCAATGTTAAATTTTACCACGGACACACAGACACACACACACACACACACACACAGACAACCGAACACCGGGTTAAAACATAGACTCACTTTGTTTACACAAGTGAGTCAACAAAACCACGTTAACTAACTCAGTACGGCCAGCCCTCTCTTCTCCTCTACACAGACCCCTCGGATGTCCAGTGGGTGTCTGAATGACCCAACCTTTAGCTTCTGTCGTCAGAATTGTGGTATTCTTTGTCAACATTCACCTCTTCAGTATAAGAGCCTTCCGCTTGCAATATTTTGATGGTGGTAATTGGGGTGAAACGCTATTAACGTCGTCACTTTCGCCGTTCGTATGGAGAGAGTTAAGTGGGGAAAGTGAGAAGAGGTGATGGAGACAAGGCTGAGGATTGGAGCATGGGGGTGGGGAAGGGGAGGGAAGGGCTTGCGTGGGGAGGGGTATGGGGTTGGCGTATGAGAACACTAACTGTGTCAAAAATAGCAGTTAGCTCCAAGAAAAATTTTTTAAAAAATTAAAATTAAAATTAAAAAAATAACGATCCACTGATATGATTAGCTGAGGATATCAAGTCTCGATGAAAAAACAAACAAACAAACAAACCCCAAACAAAAAAAAAACAACAACAAAAAAACACAGACACGGTTTACGTGACAACAAAGACTGGTTTTCACCGCAAAATGCACAAAGACACAGACAACCAGATGTAGCAAAAATTTGGTTGTGGTGGGGTCAGCCAGTTCTTGGCGGCTGTGTCTGGCGCACCTAAATGATATCACTAGTCGAGGTCCATTTACAGTTCTTGGTATTCGCCAGTTGTTTTTAATCTCCTGTCTGTCCTCCTCTCTCCGTCAGTGCCGTTGTTAATAGTCACTTCTTTTTTTTAGGTCGTTGTGAGCGTTACTTAGTCAGCAGCCACTGTGAAGGTTTAAGCATTGTTACGCTTACGTATTTATAGTGGAGCGATGGCCTTGAGGTAACGCGTCCGCCTAGGAAGCGAGAGAATCGGAGCGCGCTGGTTCGAATCACGGCTCAGCCACCGATATTTTCTCACCCCCCCCCCCCCACCACTTTGAGTGGTGGTCTGGACGCTCAGTCATTCGGATGAGTCGACGATAAACCGAGGTCCCGTGTGCAGCATGCACTTAGCGCACGTAAAAGAACTGACGGCAACAAAAGGGTTGTTCCTGGCAAAATTCTATAGAAAAATCTACTTCGATAGGAAAAACAAAT
>NC_134893.1:67933673-67951173 GCF_041734735.1 Babylonia areolata | reverse complement strand
CCGTCATGCTAGTCATCCTGAAACTTCTTCCTTCCGGTTCGTTTCATTGGTTGTTTCTGACTGTCCTCGTTTCTTTATCGGTGCTATATTGTTCCAACTGTTTCCTCTTCTTTCATCTTCTTTACACTTTGTGGCACAGTGGTGTGTCATTAACCCGATGAAAATAATGGTCACACACACACACACACACACACACACACACACACACACACACACACACACACACACACACACACACACACACACACACACACACACACACACATTAAAACAACAACAACCGGAAATCGAATGAGTGGTGTAATTTAGTTTCTTCTTCTCCTATCATTATGGAATGAGATAGGGGATGTCTCTTTTAATAGTTTGGTTGTTTTGGGGGGTTTTTCACATTCTTTTTATCACTTTCTATTACGAATTTCATTTTATGATTTCCAAGTTTGATCAAAGAAATCCACACAAGGTTTACGAGACAGAAACACAACTCCAAAAAGCAAAACGAACGTTACAAACAGAAAAAGAAATGCACAAATGGCAAATATATTTTTTTTCCGTATAACTGAAATGCGATTCCCTGTTTCCAGAAAACAAATATCTAATTGCACGGAAAAGGCAGATGAAATTACGCATTATTTAATACGAAAAAAAAAGCTTCAACGAAAGGAAAATGGAGTGTAGACAAGAAAACAGATATAGGAAAAACGAACATAAGAACAAAGAAAGAAAATAAGGTAAGAAATACCAAGAAGAGGATCAAGCGATCGTCACAGAAAGAAGAGACAGAAATAAGAAACAAAGCGTGTATATATATATATATATATATGTGTGTGTAAAGTGTGCATTACGGACAGGAAAAAATAGATATAAATAAAACAAAGTAGGATTTTAAAAAAATATTCAAAATGATGCGGAAAAAGTAATGGACAAAACTTAAAAACAACAGCGGCAACAGCAGCAGCAACAACAACAATAAAATGAAAGATAAAATGAAAACACAACAAAACAAAACAAGAAAAGGCGATGAGGTTAAAAGTGCATGCCGCTTCTCTCTCTCTCTCTGTCTCTCTGTCTCTGTCTCTGTCTCTCTCTCTCTCTCTCTCTCTCTCTCTCTCTCTCTCTCTCTCTCTCTCTCCATCCCCCTCTCTCCCTCTCTCCCTCTCTCTCTATCTCTTTCTCCCTCCCTTCCTCCCTCCCTCTCTCTCTCCCTCCCTCCCTCCCTCCCTCCTCTCTCTCTCTCCCTCCCTCCCCTCTCTCTCTTCCTCTCCTCCTCCCTCCCTCTCTCTCTCCTTCCCTCACTCCGTCCCTCTCTCTCTCTCTCTCCCTCCCTCTCTCTCTCTCTCCCTCCCCCGTCTCTCTCTTTCGCCTCCCTCCCTCTTGCCCCCTCTCTCTCTCCCTCCCTCCCCCTCCCTCTTCCTCCCCCTCTCTCTCCCTCTCTCTCTCTCTCTCCCTCCCCCCTCCCTCCCTCTCCCTCCCCCCTCCCTCCCTCCTCTCTCTCCCTCCCTCCCTCCTGCCCCCATCTCTCTCTCTCTCTCTCTCTCTCTCTCTCTCTCTCTCTCTCTCTCTCTCTCTCTCTCTCTCTCGGTGAATTGACGCCATGAAGTTTATGAAGACAGAGCGAGCGTAAAAGAGATGAAGATAAAAAAAAAAAAAAAAAAGGACAGCTCTCTCTCTCAGATCCTCACAACCTCTATTCCAATGCTTTAAATTGAGCTTAGCTTTTAGATTGGCAAGGTGAAAGTTGCTGGAAAGATTGTTCTTGCTGTCTCTTCTAACAGCATCACTGTCAAATGGATTCTTCTTCTTCTTTTTCTTCTTTTTCTTCTTCTTCTTCTTCTTCTTCTTCTTCTAACTTGGGAGGAGAGACAGGCAGACAGACACAGAGACAGACAGACAGACAGAGGCAGAGAGACAGTGAAACAGAGACAGAGACTGAGAGACAGAGAGGAGGGGTAGGATTTATTCGTGAAAGGTCATCGTCATTGCTCTTAACGAAGGGGTGCAGTATTTTAACGACTTCACGGAATGCCTGCCCACAAGAAGAAGAGATCGTGCAACGCGAATAGCCGTGACATCATGTATTTTGAGAGAGTTTCTGCTGTATCTCAGTAAATTGCAGCATGCGCGCGTCCGCGTTTTCTGTGTGCGCTCATGTGAAGAGAAAAGACAGGGAGACAGACAGGCAAACAACAGACAGACATAGACAGAGACATGGAGACAGAGAGACAAGGAAGAGACAGATGGATGGATGGATATGGATATAGATACTTATACAGCACCTATCTTTGGTCAAACTCCCAGTTCTAAGCGCTTTACAAACACGGAGTCATTTTTGTGCACAACAAGCTGTCTACCTGGGATAGAGTCGACTGACAGCTGCCACTGGGCGCTCATCATTCGTTTCCTGTGTCATTCAATAAACTTGACAGGCAGGGAATGAGATATAGACGGAGAGACAGAGACACAGAGAGACAGGCAAACAGAAACAGAGGCAGAGACAGTGAAAGGATAATGGGGACAGAGAGTGTGTAAGTCATTATATTTTCGTTTTTCTTCCTATTTTTCTGCATCACCCTCCACCTTTAGAGGAAAGTGTTGTTTGCGTGTGAACTCCAGTTGGGAGAATATTGCAGTGGTCTGTCCACAGGACATGATGTACAGAGTCAGTATTTGTGTTTGTATTTGTATTTCTTCTTTTTTTCTTCTTTTTTTCTTCTTTTTTTTCTTTTTTTCCTGCGTGCAGTTTTTATTTGTTTTTCCTATCGAAGTGGATTTGTCTTCATAATTTTCTAGGAACAATCCTTTTGTTGCCGTGGGTTCTTTTACGTGCGCTAAGTGCATGCTGCACTCGGGACCTCGGTTTATCCTCTCATCCGAATGACTAGTGCCCACACCACCACTCAAGGTCTAGTGGAGGGGGAGAAAATATCGGCGGCTGAGTCGTGATTTGAACCAGCGCGCTCAGATTCTCTCGCTTCCTAGGCGGACGCGTTTACCTCTAGGCCATCACTCCACATAGAAGAAAGCTCAAGCATGAAAGTTGGGAGCGGTTCACTCTAAGGAGCGGTTGAGGGCTGAGGGGCTGGGGGGAGAGGGCCGCGGGGGTGGGGAGGGTGTGGACGCTCACTCAGTCTAGCTCCAGGAAAAAAAGCTATGACTATCGTCACTGAGGGGAGGTGTCGTAGTACGCGAGGTCCAAAGTACGTTCAATCAGAACAGACACTACCGACCACCACCGGAAGCGACTGGGCATCATTGCAGGGTCTCCTCTGATGTATGGCCTCCTGGCGAACCTAACATCGACGGTTATCCGTGGACTGCCGACGCTGGCACTGCGATAGACGAACCTGGGTGCGGCCGTGCATGGGGGACTCGGAATGAGAGGGCGTTGGAGTGATGCCACTGAAACGGTTCAGATGATGGGACAGGAAAAAAATAGTCTGGAGCCAAAGAGAGGAGAGGTGGCTGTGCTTTGAAGCTGGGGAAAGGTGGAGGTGGGAGGTGGGGGTGAGGCAGTGTCTGATAAGAAAGATCCAGAAAGCCTTAGAAGCTGTTTATTCAGTTATTTACTTGTTTATCTATATATTTATTATTTATTTATTTATTTATTTATCTATTCATCCATTTTCTTATTCATTATTTTTGTCAGTTTCAGTTTCTCATGGAGGTGTCAATGCGTTCGGATCAAACAATTTTCGCAACACCATATCTGTCAGGCAAATGCCTGCTAGCAGCATTGTTGTTGTCTCGTTCGTCATTTATCAAATGGATTCCCCCGTCTCCTCGACGAAGGCGGCAGTACGTCGCAGGTCCTCCGTATAGCTTCCGGGCCGCTGGGATTGGGTCGGGCAAGGTTTTCTCTCGGAGCGCTTGGTGGAGCGGGCAGGACTGCAGCAGATGTTCTGTTGTCTGGCCGCCTGTTCTGCAGGGGCACTGCTCTGTGTCGCCGATACGGCGTTTCGTGTATAGGTTGTGTTTCAGGCGGTTGTGGCCTGTCCTGAGCCTGAAAATGGCTACCTGCTCTCGACGAGTCAACAGGTAGTACGGGTCTGCTCTGTTGTGGCATGGATGCTGCTGCTTCCACTTGTTCTGCAGCTTGGCCTTAATGATGGTCCCGGATTCAGAGTAGCTTGTAGACCTGTCTATTTGCTTTTTCGTAGTGCCTTCCTTTGCCAGGGAGTCAGCAGTCTCGTTGCCAAGCACTTTGCAGTGGGAGGGAATCCACTGCAGGGTGACTGTGTGACTTGAGCAGAGGGGGGGCGAGAGAGGAGGACAGATCGTTGAGTTCTGGATCTCTGTTGGACCAAAGGGCCTGCAAGATGGACAGGGCGTCGGTCAGGAAGACAACGTTGTGGCTGGCGTAGAGGCTAGCAGCATAACCCAACACGCTTAGTTAGACCTTGAACGTATGCGTAATATATTTGTATTCTGTGACCTCTTAGGGAGGACAGATCGTTGAGTTCTGGATCTCTGTTGGACCAAAGGGCCTGCAAGATGGACAGGGCGTCGGTCAGGAAGACAACGTTGTGGCTGGCGTAGAGGCTAGCAGCATAACCCAACACGCTTAGTTAGACTTTGAACGCATGCGTAATTTATTTGTATTGTGTGACCTCTTACTGGGTTCTTTTCCAGCGCACCAAGTGCGTGCTGACACACAGGACAATCGATTTATCGTCTCATCCGAAATGACGAGACGCCCAGCTTGGTTTTCCAGTCACATTTGGGAGAAAGGGCAAGGGCGGGAATCGAACGCAGACCCTCACGGACTCTGTATTGGCAGATGAGCGTCTTAACCATTCCGCCACCTTGCTTCCTTCAGACGCAAAACCGTCAAATGCATGAAGCTTTGGGCGTCAGTTACCACCTGTGTGTCTTGCCTGGTGTCTTTGTCGTTTCAAGTTGACATCTGACTTATCATGTCCCACTGTACATTATGTCTTGGAGGGCTGCCTATTTCTGTATCTCACTGTCTCTCTGTTTCTGTCTGTCTGTTTCTCTGTGTGTGTGTGTGTGTGTGTGTGCGTGTGCGTGTGCGTGTGTGTGTGTCTCTCTCTCTCTCTCTCTCTCTCTCTCTCTCTCTCTGACACACACATTAGGCACTCATCATTCGTATCCTGTGTCATAGTTGATTTTGTTTTTTTAACAAAAGCAACAAAGCAAACACACACACACACACAAAAGACGGCTAAAAGACTATGTTCATGCATATTCGTACATCGTTTAGTTTGTGACTGAATATATGAAACCAGTTTCGTGACAAGCCGGTGTAATCTTATATCATCATCGCTACCAAAAAAAATAATAAACATTCAGTAGAATAAAGAAGAGAAGAACGCACACTTTGTTAATACAAACTAAACAACAAAGTGATAAAAGAAGGTACCTCTGAAAGGGAACACCTGCCTAGCCTCCTTTTTTTTTTTTTTTTTTTTTTTCGTCATCTAACAACCCCACCCCCCACCCCCTTTTTTTTTTTTTCATCATGTTCAGCTCTTTCTAGCCAAGTGATTCATTTCGCTAAAAGCTCGTCGACGTTTTATTCCAAACGTTACCTTTTGTCTGTAAAGTAATTGCAGGAATAAAACCGAGAAGCCTTTTGCCTGGAGGCATGGATGGTCTGCCGTGAAGAAACACTTCCATTTTATTGTGCCTCCAGACTGCATTGTGCTGAATCAGTGTAGGAAACATTACCATCCAGATTTTACGCTGTTGTTTTCGTTCAAAATGAAGTTGCTTTAAAGCAATTAATGGCATCTCTCTCTCTGTGTCTGATTTTGTCTGTGTGTGGCATATGGAGGGGAGAGAGATGGAGAGAGAGAGAGGGGGAGAGAGAGGGGGGAGAGAGAGAGGGAGGGAGGGGGGGGGGAGGAAGAGAGAGGGAGAGAGAGAGGGAGAGAGAGAGGGGAGAGAGAGACGGGGGAGAAGAGAGAGAGAGAGAGAGAGAGAGAGAGTGTGTGTGTGTGTGTGTGTGTGTGTGTGTGTGTGTGTGTGTGTGTGTGTGTGTGTGCGTGTGTCTCTCTCTCTCTCTCTCTCTCTCTCTCCCCTCTCTCTCTCTCTCTCTCTCCCCTCTCTCTCCACCCCTCTCTCTCTCTCTCTCTCTCTCTCCTCTCTCTCTCTCTCTCTCTCTCTCTCTCTCTCTCTCTCACACACACACACTTTGTTTCTGTTTCTCAATCTATCTCTTCCTCTTTCTCTCTGTTTCTGCCTCCCTCTGTCCTCCTTTCTCTCTCTCCCTTTCTCTCTCTTTTTTTTTTTCCCTCGTGTAAATAATGATATATCTGTCGACTGTGAACCCCCATTGAAAGGGGCTGTGGCCTATTCAATAAACTAGTGTCAGTGTCAGTGCCAGTGCCAGTGTCAGTGTCAGTGTCACTCTCTCTCTCTCTCTCTCTCTCTCTCTCTCTCTCTCTCTCTCTCTCTCTCTCTCTCTCTCTCTCTCTCTCTCTTGTAGAAGGCATTGCATTTCAGATCTGTTGCAACTTCATGATTTTCTTCAGTGACTGTGCTTGCTTGTGTATTGCAGCCCTTCATGAGGGGCAATGGCTTTTATAGGAATATAACATCCGCATCCGCATCTGCATCTGCATCTCTCCGTGTATGTGTGTGTTTCTGTCTGTCTGTCTGTTTGTCTGTCTGTCTCTGTCTCTCTGTCTCTGCCTCTGTCTCTCTCTCTGTCTGTTTGTCTGTCTGTCTCCCCCCCTCCGCCCCTCCCTTCCTCCCCCCCCCCCCTCTCTCTCTCTCTCTCTCCGTGTATGTGTGTGTGTGTGTGTTTCTGTTTGTGTCTCTATCAGTCTGTCCTGTCTGTCTGTCTGTCTGTCTCTGCCTACCTGTCTGCCTCTGTTTCTCTCTCTGTGTTTGTCTACCTCTCCCTCTCTCTCTCTACATGTGCAGGCACCCACTGGAGGGTCGTTGGGGCTATTTGGGTAAGGGTTGCGAGGGAGGCCTTAAGGGACTGGATCAGTGGACCAGGATCAGGGGAGTCAAGGGCCTGGAGTGTGGACATGGAGTCAGTGAAGATGGAGATGCTGCCAAGGGGCTTTCCACAGGAGGAGAGGAATTCTGCTGCTGTTTTGATGGCCAGGACTTCAGCTCTGAAATTGGAACAGAGCTTTCATCCAGGGAGTGCGATGCTGTTGTGCTCTCCATCGGGAAATCTGATGTAGACACCACTGCCTCCGTTATGTGTGGCTTCCTCCACTGATCCGTCCGTGTATACATGGGTCCAGGAGCTGGCTGGGTTGGACTCCTCTATCATGGCCAGAGTCAGGATCTTGAGAGTAGCTGGTTGCTGGTATTTGGTGGTGATGCCAGGAACTCTGAGGCTGATGGTGGCCTCTATCTCTTGGTCGAGCCTCCATTCAGGCAAGGCAAGGTCACTGCAAGACTCCCCTTTTGTCGCCAGAACATCGCTGTGCTGTGCTCTGAGTGCTTTATACTGGTGGTTGAGGCTCTGACGTTTGAGACGGTTCTTGGTGGGCTGCTCCAGTCTGTGGTGTAAGGGCAGTCTTCTGAGCTTCTCTCCCTGCATCAGGACTTTCAGGTCGCGTCTTCCCTCAAGGGGCTCGACGTTAGCAGTTTTCTCCATGTCATGGATCGGCGTGGACCTCATGGCTCCAAGTATGAGGCGTAGTCCCATATTTTGGACTTTGTCGAGCCGGCTCTTGTTGGTCTTGGAGGCTGTGCCCCACGAGGTTGAGGCGTACTCCATGGTGGGTCTGACCGCTCCCATGTAAACCCCGGCGAGAAGCCTGCTGTCTGCTCCCCAAGTCGTCCCGGCCAGCTTCTTCAGCAGGGCTAGCTTGCGGATGCCTCTCCTCTCCATCTCCTCAATCTGGGGCCTCCAGGTCAGGCGGGTGTCCAACTTGACGCCAAGGAATGTTGGTATATCCGTCTGGGGCAAGACCTGTCCCTGGAGCTTCAGCTTGACTTGCTCGTTGGCGGTGGAGAGAGAGAAGAGTGTTGCGCTGGTTTTTGTGGTGTTGAGCTCAAGACCCCAGTCTTCGGTTCATGTAACGATATTGCTGACGACTTCCTGAAGCCGGTAGGAGGCCGTGCTGGTGTGTTCAGCGGATGTCCATACTGCCACGTCGTCTGCGTGCAGACTGTTGGAGACATGATGTTGTCTCTGATGTCGCTGATATACAACAGAAACAATGTTGGGGAAAGCACTCCTCCCAGGGGGACACCCTCACGTAACTTGACCTTTCTGCTGTGGAAGTCGTCTAGTTTGACCCTTGCGGTCCTGCCGAAGAGGTAGTGTTGGATCCACATGTACATCTTGCTACGTACGCCGGCTTGGAGAAGTTTCAGAATGAGGCCCTCCTTCCACACTTTGTCAAACGCTCTCGACAGGTCAAAAAACACGGCCAGTGTCTTCTTCTTCTCCTGAAAAGTTTTCGATGTCCTGGACAAGGAGGGCTAGTTGATCTTCTGTGTTGCGGACTTTTCTGTAGCCGGTCTGGGTAGGTGAAAGGATGTTCTGTGTTTCCAGGAGGAAGGTGAGGCGGCGGTTGACCATCCTTTCCAGCAGCTTGCCGACACAGCTCAGAAGGCTGATTGGTCTGTAGCGTAGCGGTGAGGGTCCTTCTTGTTCTTTCCCTTCTTTGGGATCGGGATGATCTCTGCCTCTTTCCAGATGGAAGGCACAACTCCTGCTGTCCAGCTGTAGTTGAAGATCTGAAGCAGCACTGTTCTGGATGCTGGTTCCAGGTGCTTCAGCATGTCGCCAGTAACACCATCAGGCCCCGGAGCTTTCTTGGGCTTCAGCTTGCGAATGCCTTGTTTCAGCTCCTTCATGGTTAATGGTTCGCTCGTGCAGCTGTCATATATGCCATGTGGATCTGATGTCATAAGTTTTGTGGTTTCCTCTCGTACCTGCTTGATGCGCTGTCTGGACACGTGGATCGTACTCTCCTCTCGGTACAGTTCCGCAAAGGTGTTGGCTGCGGCCTTTTCTGTTTTCAGCTGATTGTCCTGCTCGATGACGGTCTTGCCTCTGCTGGGGTTGTCATCGTTCAGTTTCTTTGTCAGCTTCCAGAGCCCCTGCATGTCTGTCTCCATGTTCAGGGAGGATGTCTTGTCATGCCAACTCTTGCGTGTTGCTTGCAGCTTTTCCTTTATGAACGCAGCTTTCGCTCTGTTGTGTGTCTCTACATTTTCGTCAGTGGGGGAGCTCTCCATCGTGTCCCTGGCTTCACTGAGGGTCTTGTGCAGGGTGTCGAGCTCAGGTGTCCAGTAGGGACGGTAGTTCCTGCGTTTGCCTCGTGGAATAGCTGCCTGCGCCGCGTCTAATACTGCCGTCACTGTATCAAACATAGTCTCCCACCCCACCCCCACCCACTGATTTATAGTTAGACTGTATATATTTGCCAACCCCCCCCCCCCCCCTCCCCAACTACCCTCATCCCCATCCCCACACTTTAGACTACATGGTCTATAATCCATGTTGCTGCCTCTTAACCTGCCCCCATTCCACGCCCAACCCCCCACCGCCACCGCCACCCCCACCCCCACCCCCACCCACTACCCCCCAAAAGAGCCATCAGTCTTCCAGCCTCTGTTGTCACCACAATGCTTCAGGGGAAAGAATTTACTGCAATAGCACCACGAAAAAGAGTACCCCACACACACACACACCCACACACATATATACACATTCCCCCTGGCATATAATTAGACTCTGCGTTCCCCAGCCCTGCTACAGACTACATAACCCTTAATCGGCATCACCACAATCCACCCCATCATCCAAAACCACTGCATCCACCTTCCAGCCGCTGTTTTCACCACGCTGGTTTCAGGGGAAAGAACTGTCTTGCGCTAAAAAGAAAGGCCCCTTACCCACAGACATATACTTAGACTCTGTCTGCATTCCCCCATCCCTGCTTCAGACTACATAACCCATAATCTTCACCGCCACACCCACACCCCGCCCCAACCCCACCACCAAACACTTCATCCATCTTCCAGCCGCTGGTTTTTTTTTGGTTTTTTTTACCACTCTGGCTTTGGGGGAAAGAACCGAGTTGCAATGGCACCATAAGAAAAGAGCCCCGCCACCCCCACCCCTTCCCTCCCACCCACCCTCTGACATATAATTAGACTCTGTCTACCTTCCCCATCCATGCCACAAACCACACACAGACTGCCTGCGTTCCACACCCCCTGCTTCAGACTACGAACCCATAATCAGGATCGAACCCCACCCCCAACCCCCTACACACACACACACACACACACACACACACACACACACACACACCCCATCTCCACCCCCACCACCAACCATTTCATTCATCATCCAGACGCCGTCTTCACCACACTGGCTTCAGGAGAATGAACTGATTTCCAGTGGCACCAAAAAACAAAAACAAACAAACAAGCAAACAAACAAACAAAAAAAAGAGCCCCCCACCCCAGACATATGATTAGACTCTGTCTGTGTTCCCCCCATCCCTGCTTCAGACTACGAACCCATAATGTGCATCGTCACACCCCTCCCCCTACCCCACCACCAAACACTTCATCCATCTTCCAGCCGCTGTTTTTTTTTTTTTACCACTCTGCCTTTGGGGGAAAGAACCGAGTTGCAATGGCACCATAAGAAAAGAGCCCCGCCCCCCCCCCCCTCCTCCCCCCCCCCCCCCCCCCGACATATAATTAGACTCTGTCTACCTTCCCCATCCATGTCACAGACCACATGACCCATAATCCTCATCGCCACACCTCTTCCCCACCACCAACCACTTCAACTATCTCCCACCTGCTGTTTTCAACAATCTGGCTTCAAAAGAAAGAACTGGCTTGCAATGGCATCCATCAAAAAAAAAAAAAAAAAAAAAAAAAAAAGAAAAAAGAAAAGAAAAGTAAAAACAAAAAAGAGCACCCCACCCACAGACACATACTTAGACTCTGTCTGCGTTCCCCCATCCCTGCTTCAGACTGCATAACCCATAATCTTCACCGCCACACCCACACCCCGCCCCACCCCCAACACCAAACACTTCATCCATCTTCCAGCCGCTGTTTTCAACAATCTGGCTTCAAATAGAAAGAACTGGCTTTCAATGGCACCAAGGGGGAAAAAAAAGCACCCCCACCCCTACCCCCGACAGACATATAATTAGACTGTCTGCGTTCCACATCCCTGCTTCAGACTATGAATCCATAATCAGCATCGAACCCCACTCCCACCCCCCTACACACACACACACACACACACACACACACACACACACACACACACACACACACACACACACACACACCGTTTATTTCTTTGTTCCCTTTGTTCTTTGTTGTGTCTATTAATCCTTCGGGATTTTATGACAATAAATGAAGTCAAGTCAAGTCAAGTCAAGTCACACACACACACACACACACACACACACACACACACACACACACACACACACACACACACACACACCATTTCCACCCTCACCACCAACCATTTCATTCATCATCCAGACGCCGTCTTCACCACACTGGCTTCAGGAGAATGAACTGACTTCCAATGGCACCAAAAACAAACAAACAAACAAACAAACAAACAAAAACAAAACAAAAAAGAGTCCCCCACCCCCAGACATATAATTAGACTCTGTCTGTGTTCTTGCTACAGACTCCGAACCCATAATTTGCATCGCCACACCCCTCCCCCTACCCCACCACCAAACACTTCATCCATCTTCCAGCCGCTGTTTTCAACGCTCTGACTTTGGGGGAAAGAACTGTCTTGCAATGGTACCAATGGCACCAAAAAATAGAAAAAGCGCCCCCCCCCCCCCCCCCCCCCCCCCCACCCCGACATAAAGTATTATATCTAGATTCTGTCTGCTTCCCCCCATCCCTGCTTCAGACACTACATTACCCATAATCGGCATCGCCACAACCTCCCACCCCCACCACCAACCACTTCATCCATCTTCCAGCTGCTGTTTTCAGCACCGTGCTGTGTGCCTGCAAACCTCAGTGCTGTCCAAAGACAGTCCTTGCCATTTTCTCTTCCTTCAGATTACATAACCCTTAATCCTCATCGCCACACACCCCCCACCAATCCGCACACCGACCACCAAACCACCTCATCCATCTTCCAGTCTGGCCTTGATTCCTATTTTCTGCTGGAGAACAAGGTGTGTGTGTGTGTGTGTGTGTGTGTGTGTGTGTGTGTGTGTGTGTGTGTGTGTGTGTGTGTGTGTCTGTCTGTCTGTCTGTGTGTCTGTATGTATGTCTGTGTGTGTGTCTGTGTGTGTGTGTGTGTGTGTGTGTGTGTGTGTGTGTGTGTGTGTGTGTGTGTGTGTGTGTGTGTGTGTACGCATATATATTTATGAGGGGAGTGGTAGAGATCAAACTGTTATACTTAAAATATCTGCCCCGGACGCCATTTTTCATACACCCAGCCCCACTCCCAGAGGATTACCTTGACTTGTCATGGTCACAGAAATAGTCCTTCCTTATTACTCTTCCTTCAGACTACATAACCCATAATCCTCATCGCCACACCCACACCCACACCACCACCACCACCAAACCACCTCACCCATCCACCAGCCGCTATTGTGTTCAGTACCTTGCTGTGTGTCTGTGTATCAGCAAACCTCAGTGCTGTCCAAAGATAGTCCTCCTTTTCTCTTCCTTCAGACAACATAACCCTTAATCTTCATCGCCCCACACACCCACACCCCAACCCACACACCCACCACCAAACCACCTCACCCATCATCCAGCCGGCTGCCCCCCCCCTTTTCTTCCTTCAGACAACATAACCCATAATCTTCATCGCCCCACACACCCCCCCCCCAACCCACACCCCAACCCCCACCACCACACCACCTCACCCATCTTCCAGCCAGCTGTTCTCACCACCAGTGATGTGTGTCTGAGTAGCTGTAGACCTCAGTGCTGTCCAAAGATAGCCCCCACCCCCACCCCCCTTTAGACAACATAACCCTTAATCTTCATCGCCCCACACACCCACACCCCAACCCACACACCCACCACCAAACCACCTCACCCATGTTCCAGCCGGCTGTTCTCACCACCAGTGCTGTGTGTCTGAGTAGCTGCAGACCTCAGTGCTGTCCAAAGATAGCCCCCCACCCCCACCCCCACCCCCCTTCAGACAAAATAACCCTTAATCTTCATCGCCCCACACACCCCCACCCCACCCCCACCCCCACCACCAAACCACCTCACCCATGTTCCACCCCGTTGTTCTCACCACCAGTGCTGTGTGTCTGAGTAGCTGCAGACCTCAGTGCTGTCCAAAGATAGCCCCCCCCCCCCCCCCCCCTTCAGACAAAATAACCCTTAATCTTCATCGCCACACACCCCACCCCCCATCCCCCAACCCCCACCACCACACCACCTCACCCATCATCCAGCCGGCTGTTCTCACCACCAGTGCTGTGTGTCTGAGTAGCTGCAGACCTCAGTGCTGTCCAAAGGTAGTCCTCCGCCCCCCCCCCCTTTTCTCTTCCTTCAGACAACATAACCCTTAATCTTCATCGCCCCACACACCCACACCCCAACCCACACACCCACCACCAAACCACCTCACCCATCATCCAGCCGGCCGTTCTCACCACCAGTGCTGTGTGTCTGAGTAGCTGTAGACCTCAGTGCTGTCCAAAGATAGTCCTCCCCCTTTCTCTTCCTTCAGACAAAATAACCCTCAATCTTCATCGCCACACACACCCACCCCACCCACACCACCAAACCACCTCACCCATCTTCCAGCCCGTTGTTCTCACCACCAGTGATGTGTGTCTGAGTAGCTGTAGACCTCAGTGCTGTCCAAAGATAGTCCTCCCCCTTTTTTTCTTCCTTCAGACAAAATAACCCTTAATCTTCATCGCCCCACACACCCACACCCCACACCCACCCACACCACCAAACCACCTCATCCATCTTCCAGCACGCTGTTCTCACCACCAGTGAATGTGTGGTTGCAGACCTCGGGTGCTGTCTCAGGGAGGTGGACTGGCCGCAGCCCCCAGCCCCCCACCCCCACACCCCCACCCCCACCATTGATGAAGGCTGGTGGGTAAGGACCCCCCACACCAACACGGACTACTGTGTCTCTTGAGGACAGTCACTGTAGGGAAGGGTGGAAAGAAAGAAGTCACTCTGCGGTGCTGGTGGTGGTCGTGGTGGTGGTGGAGCGACACCGTTGATCTTCCCGTGACATCTCCTATGCTGTCTGCTGACTGTGGGAGTGTGTGTGTGTGGGGGGGGGGGTAGGAGGGGGGGGGGGGGGGCACTAGTGGGGGTGGTGTTGGGGTGGGGGTGGTGGTGGGGGTGGGAGAGGGAGAGGGGGGGGGGGTCTGGCTCTGATTCCAATCTTTCTGTTGTTGGAGACGAGGAGAATGAGACTGGAAGAACAGAGATGGGGTTCTGGGGTTGGGGGCGGGTGGGGGGGGGGTGGAGTATAGGGGGTGGAAAGAGGAGAGATGTTGTGTGTGTGTGTGAGTGTGTGTGTGTGTGTGTGTGTGTGTGTGTGTGTGTGTGTGTGTGTGTGTGTGTGTGTGTGTGTTTATGCCTCTGTATAGATTGGTCTCTTCTACGATATTTCAATTAAAACTCATCCGAACTATGTCATGCGTGTATGTGTGTGTGTGTGTGTGTGTGTGTGTGTGTGTGTGTGTGTGTGTGTGTGTGTGTGTGTGTGTGTGTGTGTGTGTGTGTGTGTGTGTGTGTAAGAGATCTGGAACGTTCATTCATGCAAACGCACGTAAACACACACACGCGCGCGCGCGTGAGAGAGAGAGAGAGAGAGAGAGAGAGAGAGAGAGAGAGAGAGAGATTAATCTCTTGTGCTTAAAGTATCTGCCCAGGATGCCATTTTTTATATATCCCATTGAGAGAGAGAGAGAGAGAGAGAGAGAGAGAGAGAGAGAGAGAGAGAATGTGAATGCGAATGCAAAATTTATTCAGATTAGACCACAGCGCCTGTCTAAAGGGGTATACATGATTTTATACAAAGAATATGTGTAATATGAACATACGTTCTAAACAAATGTAACCAAAAATAGTATAACACGAAACACATGACTGTACTCTTAGTTGTACAGTAGACAAATAAACCCAGGTTAGTCAAGACAGTTTCATTTACTGATATCATAAGTAGATTCAATCTGGAAAGACACGGTGTTTGATAATACTTGGGTTCAATCAGTTTTATCTTTATGTCATGCAAGACAGAACAACAGAACAAGATATGGACTTTGTTTTCTTCATCTGCATTACACATAAACGACATAAAACATTCATTGAACTTTTAACTCTTATATCTGTATCGATGGCAGGCTATATCTGACACACCGAATCTGAATTTAGATAATGCACTTCTAACATATATATGTTCATATTAACTCACTCAGTACGGCCAGTCCTCTCTTCTCCTCAACACAGACCCCTCGGATGTCCAGTGGGTGTCTGAATGACCCAACCTTTAGCTTCCGTCGTCAGAACTGTGGTATTCTTTGTCAACATTCACCTCTTCAGTATAAGAGCCTTCCGCTTGCAATATTTTGATGGTGGTAATTGGGGTGAAACGTTGTGAACGTCGTCTCTTTCGCCGTTCGTATGGAGAGAGTTAATCAAAATATATGGTTCCACTTTATTACCAATCTTAAACATTCTGTATTCTAAAATTCTATCACCAGGCTGGATATGATCGTGCCTTTCCTGCTACCTACAATCAATAATTCTTTGCTTGAAACATCTAAGAAATCCACTAATACTTTCAACGTCCTGATTATCCCAAACGTATGCAAAGCCGAATGTATACAAACATTTACGTACGTTAGTCACCCACGTCCTTTTGCCATTATTATCTAAGCTTAACAATACTTTGTATGCTTTGCAAGGTCACACACACACACACACACTCTCTCTCTCTCTCTCTCTCTCTCTCTCTCTCTCTCTCTCTGTCTGTCTGTCTGTCTGTCTGTCTGTCTGTCTCTCTCTCTCTCTCTCTGTCTCTGTCTCTCTCTGTCTCTGTCTGTCTGTCTGTCTGTCTGTCTGTCTGTCTCTCTCTCTCTCTCTCTCTCTCTCTCTCTCCCCCCCCCCCCATACGAATCCAAGTAAATTGGATATCTTCCGAGTTCTCCATAGACAAAGTTAAAGTCATTAGGTGTTCGATTATCAACATTCAAATAACGTTTCATAGCAAAACGTTGAATTTTTTCAACAACTTCACTACCATTTTCAAATGCCCATATTTCAGCACCATACTGTAATATCGGTTGTACTTGCGAATCAAAAAACTTTGTAGAAATATTAAATGAATTACAGTTAAACTTATGCATAATATGGATAATAATTGATGAAGCTCTCTTTGTCTCTGTTCAGTAAAACCTGAAAAGCGAAACTAAAACTTAACCTAGCTGAAAACAAAAATGCCAAGATACTTATAAGCATTTGCTACACTGTTTCTATCTATTGCTAGATAGATATAGGTAACCTCCCTCACGAAATACAACAATACTGGTTTTATCCATGTTTACTTTCATGTCTAGTCTAATTGCTGCAGCATATAAATTATTCAATTGATTTTGCAACCCTATCACTGATATAGATAATAAGATAATATCGTCAGCAAAAGACAGAGGGGGGAAAAAAGAGAGAGAGGGAGGGAAGGGTGGAGATGGTCCAACAGGAAGACAGATAAACCAGATAAAGCAGACGCGGGCAGAGGCAGACGACACTAAGAAGAAGCATGGTGTGTCTCCAGCCAGACAAGAAAGCGACGACATTTCAATTGCTTATCGCTGTCGAGACAGGACCGTCAAGTCTGGCATGCTCACACCGACCTCATCTAAGAATCTGCCAGCTGAAACCCTCGCCACACACACCCTCAGGGGATTACGCTGACTTGTCATGGTACCAAGGATAGTCCTTCCTCCCCACTACTCTTCCTTCGAACTAACCCCTAATCCTCATTGCCATGCCACCCACCACCATCCACTTCATCCATCTTCCAGCCGCTGTTTTCGTCACTCTTCTGGGGTGGGGTGGTCTTGATTTGTATCTTTTGCTGAAGGAAGGAGGGGTACGTGGAGGGTTGGGGGTTGGGGGGGCGGGGGGGGGGGGGGGGGTTGCAAAGTTATTCTTCTGTATTTGATCATTTTCGAAGTGCAACAAAACTATCCTATTTCGGATGTAGTTGCTGCAAATTTTCTGCTATTTTACAACTTTTACTTCCCAAGCGCATAATTTCTTTCTTTCTTTTTTTTGAGGCTTTTTTTTTCTTATTTCAAGAACTATATTCCACTGGGGTTTTTTTTCCCATTATTTCCATCATCAGAGTGTCTAGGAATTTGTTTTTCCCATTGAAGTGGATTTTTCTACAGAATTTTACCAGGGACAACCCTTGTGTTGCCGTGGGTTCTTTTACGTGTGCTAAGTGCATGCTGCACACGGGACCTCGGTTTATCGTCTCATCCGTATGACTAGCGTCCAGACCACCACTCAAGGTCTAGTGGAGGGGAGAACATATTGG
>NC_134893.1:67866173-67911173 GCF_041734735.1 Babylonia areolata | reverse complement strand
ATCTGAGCACATCACTCCTCTTTTGCAACATCTCCACTGGCACCTAGTCTCACACAGAACAGCACTCTATGTTATAAATGTATTCACAAATCTGCCCCTTCCTATCTTTGTGGCTGCCTTCATCTCTACACTCCATCTCGCTATTTACAATCGGCTTCGGATCTACTCTGTTTACGCATACCCAGATTCAAACACTCGACTGCTGGACGCCGTTCTTTCTCTGTCTCTGGACCTTGTATTTGGAATGAACTTCCTCTTTCGTTTCGTCATGTCTCCGCACTCAGCTCTTTCAAGTCTGGCCTGAAAACCCACCTCTTCACAAGATAGCCACCCTCCCCTACCTCTTCCTTGTCTTCAGTTTTCTTCAGTTTTAGAGTTATGCATGCGTGTAAATGACTGGTGTGAAAGCGCTTAGATTTGTCTCTGCACAAGATTTAGCGCTATATAAATACTATCGTTAGTAGTAGTAGTAGTAGCAGTAGTAGTAGTATTCTTGTAGATACTGTCTTCAAAGGGACTGCTTTCTTGAGGAAGATATAAACCTGAAACAGAATTCATGCATTATATCACATATTGTCTTCAGAAGCCATACCTTCGGAGGAAGATAAAACTATGATACCGAGTTCATGCATAATGTCAGATACTGTCGTCAGTAGCCTTACTTTCTGAGGAAGATAAAACTATGATACCGAGTTCATGCATAATATCAGATACTGTCGTCAGTAGCCTTACTTTCTGAGGAAGATAAAACTATGATACCGAGTTCATGCATAATATCAGATACTGTCGTCAGTAGCCTTACGTTCTGAGGAAGATCAAAGTCTGAAACCGAGTTCATGCATTATATCAGCTCTATCCAGTGGAAGGTAATACAATGACACAATGAAATAGAGAGGCACGCGGGGGAAGGGAGACTATGCAGAAACCAGACTGTAGGGGAAACTACTTGAAGCATTTTACAGTCTCGCATAGCCACTCTGCCCTAGAATACTGAAGTATTGAAGCTGAATCGAGCAGTCTGATACAATTTCTTGTTGACTATCATATGTGAACTTGTAGAGTTTGTCTATTGCACAATTTTCAGTCTAATATGTCTATTGCACAATTTTCAGTCTAATATGTCTATTGCACAATTTTCAGTCTAATATCATCATCTTAGATGAACAAACTATAAATAAATCAACGAAACGAATCTACTGCACAATCAAACATCTTCCTTGCATCAAATTGCATCCCAATGTTAGATAATGACCAGTCTTTCAGTAGTTTCCTTTCTATCGCACAGAAATTGCGAACCATTGTTTTTCGTTTCATACATTATGAATTATTTTACTAAACTGTTCTGTCGGAATTGCTAGCAACTCAGCCCACCTTACTACTCTTTTGAAACAGGCAAAGACAGTACGGAAGATAATTATTGTAATGTCTGAAAGGAACTGATCTGGTAGCAACAATGACTCCAATGTGCTGCAAGTTGAGTGGCATTGGCAATCAAACCCGGGTCTAAAATCACCAACTACTGCGAACAAACTAAAAGTAAATTAATTAGTCATCACTATAATCTTTTTTTTAACCCACCTTACCAGACGTAACATATGGCCTGCCCTCAAAATCAAAGATTCCACACACACACACACACACACACACACACACACACACACACACACACACACACACACACAGCAGCAGCAGCAGCAGCAGCAGCAGCAGCAGCAGCAACATAACCCAACGTGGAGTGATGGCCAAGAGGTAACGCGTCCACCTAGGAAGCGAGAGAATCTGAGCGCACTGGTTCGAATCACGGCTCAACCGCCAATATTTTCTCCCCCTCCACTAGACCTTGAGTGGTGGTCTGGACGCTAGTCATTCGGATGAGACGATAAACCTAGGTCCCGTGAGCAGCATGCACTTAGCGCACGTAAAAGAACCCACGGCAACAAAAGGGTTGTTCCTGACAAAATTCTGTAGAAAAATCCACTTCGATAGGAAACTGAACAAATAAAACTGCAACGCAGGAAAAAAATAAAAAAAAATGGGTGGCGCTGTAGTGTAGCGACGCACTCTCCCTGAGGAGAGCAGCCCGAATTTCACACAGAGAAATCTGTTGTGATAACAATAAATACACAGACACAGACAGACAGACAGACAGACACACACACACACACACACCTCCACAGGAAAATGCGTCGCTGTGACTGAAAACAATATCACAGATTCCCCCAGGCTCTAAAAGAACAGCACGCGCTCAGCACGTTCACACTTGCAAGGTCGAAAAGCACCAGGCCATGTCTTTGAATTCATTATGCGACTTACCATATAGAGATTTCCATTGCGTCAGACTTTCAGGTCGAAAAAAAAAACAAAAAAACCCAGACTTTTCTTTGTACTTCTGGTTACACATGATGGTATTCACATCATCAGCGTTTGCCGAAACGCTGTGTTGTTGTTGTACGTTATGAGACTTTGAAGCCAGAAAATAGCGGTGGAAAAAAAAAATAAGAAGGGAGAAAGAAAGAGACAAAGAAAGACAGAAGGAATGGATGGGGGCAAAGAAAGGAAGAAAGAAAGAAAGAAAGAAAGAAACCCACACACAATCAGCACTATGTAGGAAGGACGGAAAGAGTGGCGAAATAATCTCCTACACGTCGTCCAGCGTTTCCGTCTACTTGGCACTCGAAGTCCCGACGACCGGACACTAACACAGTCCAATAGCGATGCGGCTTCGCAGTAGAGACAGCAGAACTGTCCTTTCACAATCCTTCTCCTCGCTTTTCCAAAGCACTTACACAGGGACTGAGTGTCCAGTTATATATTCGGATTTGACAATAAACTGGGGGACAGGGACGTCAGAACTGGTATGAATTCAACCATAACTTCATGTACAGTGCATTCTAGTTTTCAGTTTCAGTTTCTCAAGGAGGCGTCACTGCGTTTGGACTAACACATATCCAAACTACACCAACTTCTGCTTGGTTAATGCCTGCCCAGCAGCAATAACCCAACTCGCCAGTCAAACTTTGATTGCATGCATATATGTATGTTTATATATATATATATATATATATATCTGTGTGTGTGTGTGTGTGTGTGTGTGTGTGTGTGTGTGTGTGTGTGTGTGTGTATCAGTGTGTGCATGGAGACTGGAAGAGTGTGTTCCCCAAATGGAAATTTTGCCAAAGGGCATCACTTATGTTGCCATGGTCTTTTTTTTTCAAACGGATGTTTTACATAGAAATCACAGTCGAATCTAGAATTTTGTCCAGAGAAAAACGCTCGTCTAAGCAAAGCGTAACAACAACTGAACTCTGTGTGTGTGTGTGTGTGTGTGTGTGTGTGTGTGTGTGTGTGCAAATTGTCTCTCACTTCTCCTCTTGCCTTGCGTTATTCAGGCTTGTTACCATGTACAAAGCAAAAGTTCGTGTTCGTCAAAAGGGAACAGTCCTATCACACGTGCACAATCAAATTGCAAAAAGAGGATTGAAGCAAGAGCTGTTGGATGACAACACCAAAATACCTGAACATTATCCCGCGCTCCGTTCTCGCTCTATCTGTCCATTACATTCTCGCCAACCGTCTTCCCCCATTTTCAAACACACGTTTGCCTGAATACTGAGCTGTGACTTCCTCCCAGCTGATCACACACGAGTCATGACAGCTTGCAGTTGATGTTTAAGGGCAAAATCTGATCATGGAGATGTGTTCATTAAATGTGTCGTCTTCGGCTCCCCGGCAGAAACTATCGGTAGTAAACTTTCCTTTGTTTCGTGATGTCCGCATGGCGTCTGTGAGAGAATGAAGCCCCGCGCCAGGTTTTTGTTATCTTTCAGCATTTTATCGACCCCTTGTTTCCCTGATAAGCAGTAACGGACTGGGAGATCCTGAACGTGCATCGTGGAATGGGTACACGTTGCTATCTGTGTCTTTTGTTTTCTTTTTAAGGAATGAAGGTATGATAACAAGACTGTTTGTTCTGTGTCTTATTTGTTTTGCTTTATATCCTTTTTTTTCCTTTCCAGAATAATTTCTTTACTTTCTTTTCCTAAAACAAAAAAACCAAGGTTTTTATACATGTTGTGGTAACTTTTTCCATACACAAGATACACAACTTCAAGACAATGCTGATTGTGCTATCCATTTGGCTTGCACACAAATTAGATAAAAGGTACAATGGAACAAACCCAGATATTTCCTCTGTGACATGTCTTCTGTCTTTGCTTGTTCCGATCTTTGTATTTCAGACCTGTTTACATGTGCAGAAATGATGAAAATGTTAGAATCTCCACCGTCAACACTACGATATTGTGTCAGATGAGTACATAAGTAACAAAACAGTGATTGCATGGATCCAGTACAGTGCCCGTGAGGGTCTGGGTTCGAATCCCGGTCACGTTCTTTCTCGCAAGTTAAACTGGACATTGAAATTGTATAGTCATTCAGATAAGACGATAAACCGAGGTCCCGTGTGCAGCACGCACTTTTCGCACTGAAAAAGAACTCTGGTACATAAGCATTTTCCTCTGGCAATATTATCTGGAATAAATCAATAGGAAAACACAATATAGGATAGACAGATAGACTGATTGGTTGATTGATTGATTGACTGACTGATTGAATGAAGGCTTTATGCACGTCGATTTATGGTGGTAGTCAGGCAACTACTGAGCAGATGTGGTGCAGCGTATATGGGTTTCCCTAAACGCCTAAAGGCAGTGTCTTGTGAAACTGAAGCTGAAACTTGCATGGACATGTCTTTGATCTTTGACACTGGCAGTTCGAGACAGCCATGAACAATGGGTGGGAGTGCCTCAACAGAGATTTGGTTTGGCGGCCAGCACAACGTCTCCCAGCTCTGAAACAAATACATCTGAGGAGGGCAGTCCACGGTCAACTCAGGGAGAGGACCGCATTGCACACACTAAAGGAACCTTTCGCACCGCCTTTGCCACCATTCACGCCCGCTCTCTGCACGATTGAATTGGACATTCGTGACTGACAGGGCAAACAGGCCAGGAGCCAGGTTGCCCAAGGGGTCAGATATTTGTGGGTAATTCTGCCTCCTCTGGTCAGCATTCAATCCTGGCTTCCTCTCGGACAAAGTTGGAACCACCATGCGTAAACCTTTCCTCGTTTTCTTCTCTAAGGCCGGACGGGACTTGTTGGCGTAACAATGAGCCTGTGATGGTCTGATGGGCGCAGATTCGGATACCACTCTCGCGTGAATTTTCTTTCCCCTCCACTTGAGCTTGAATCACCGTGGTCTGTTGTTTCGTGTGTGTGATCAGGGCCTGTTCTTAGTCGCGCAACAATGGGTCTGTGAAGACCTGAAGGGGTGAACTTCCTTCGCCATCACAGAGGATGAAGGTGACGAGCGGTATGGGAACGGTGTGATCGGAAAGACTTTGACTGTGGAGATTAGTTTAACCCTTTGAAAGACGAAGACCTGACCAGCGCATGCAATACCCTGGGTTTGGGTATGAAATGAGTGTGAGAGTCATACAGAGGATAGGGCGAGAAAGAGAGGGTGGTGGTGGAGAGAGATAGGGAGGGAGGGGAGAGAGATAGGGAGGGAGGGGAGGGAGAGAGATAAGGAAGGGAGGGGAGGGGAGAGAGAGTGAGAGAGCGAGAGAAAGAGCGAGAGCGTCAGAATGGACAGCATACATTCAGAGAGAACAGCAGACAAATAGACTGAGGGACAGGCAAAGAGCTAGACAATGCCGCTTGCCTTCTTGGTGCAAAATACGATTTTGTTTCTTCTGTTGTTCTTTGTGTTGCGCCTGTTGCTTCTGATCCATTCTGCTCGATTCAGCTTCAATACGTCTGTACTCTAGGACAGAGTGTCCATGTCAGACCGTCAGATATGCTTCAAGCAGTTTGCCCTACTGTCTGGTTTCTGCACACTCTCCCAACTCTCCACAGGTCTTTCTCTTTTATTGCGTCATGTTTTTTTTTCTCTGTCACTGAGCAAAACTGATATTACACATGATTTCGGTTTCAGGTTTTGATCTTCTTTATATTTATTTGTTGTGCGTGGAATAATGCTAATGTTTTGCGTCATTTCTGGTACATCATCTGTGTAAATTCCTCTTGAAAATAGCATTATTAGCTGAGCGAGGTTATCGGTCTTCCATGTAGATTATCCAGGTATTTTCAAGTTTTAACTCTTTCCATACGAACGGCGAAAGAGACGACGTTAAAAGCGTTTCACCCCAATTACCATCATCAAAATATTGCAAGCGGAAGGCTCTTATACTGAAGACGTGAATGTTGACAAAGAATACCACAATTCTGACGACGGAAGCTAAAGGTTGGGTCATTGAGACACCCACTGGACATCCGAGGGGTCTGTGTAGAGGAGAAGAGAGGACTGGCCGTACTGAGTGAGTTAATCAGTGTACTTATTTATCCCCAACAGTTGTGTCGTCGACTATATGCAAAGTATACCAGGCCTGTCTCTTCCCCCTCCCTCCCTTTATTTTCTGGTTGAGGTTGTGTTAGAAGCGCTTTTTAAAACATCACTTCGTTGAGTCATCGACGACTTTAGGCTTGCAGGAGCCTTCAACGTGACTGACGTTTGAGGGGGAAGGAGTTCCATGACCAAATGTACAGATGAGAAGACAGAACTTCCTTCTAGGCTGACCGCTTTGATGTAGTCACTCGTCAACCATGTTTTTGTCATTTGGCCATGTTTTTACTGCTTTGGTAAGTGTCTTCTTCAGTTTCAGTTTCAGTTTTAAGGAGAGGTTAAAGTGTGGGTACTGATCCATATGTGCTACACAGCATCTGCTAAATAAATAGGAGTAGATGCCAGACCTGCACACAAGCCCAACGTGCTGGAAAAAGCACTTTGAGAGCCTGCTGGTGTTGTCAAAGAATTAACGATAGGAAGACACATCAGTGTATTGACGAACGTCATCAGATGTGCATGCAGAGTGACAGCAGACTGCTTCTCCCCGACAGAACGGTCTGTGCCGGGGTGAAGGGGAGGTCAGCGGACAGCCGTCCATCAGCTCTGGAACCATCTGCAGACTCTTCCATCATTTGGCAATCCACTTCCCTTAGGGCAATGCATCAATGCAGGGCGTGTGTACCGTTTGTCACCCTGTTTCTGAAATGATGTCTTTCAGTGGCCTTGCATTCCTCTTCCCTCAGACGTATTTGTCCCAAGTACTTCTTCTTACAGAATGGAAAGGCCGTATGTCTGTTTCTTGCATGTTGGTGTGGAACGTGTCTTTTCTGCGTGTGAATGGTGTTATTCAGTTTTCACTTCGTAATTAATGGTGTCACACATTATTTACAGCAATGTTGTAATTAATACTCTATCTCTTCCACAACAGATTAGCATACGACTGGAGAAGGAAGGGGGGGGGGGTGTCTTTTGTGTCAGAACTTGTGGAGGTGCTGATTTGTCATCATTATTTTATAGGTGAATTGATCATCGTGCCATATCGCGTTATGGAAATGTTAATTCGGATTAGAGTGGTTCATGATGTTCACATGCGTCTTTATGATTCGCTTTGGGTAAGATCAGAAAATATCGCCGTTAGAGGGAGAGAAAGATAGACAGATAGACAGACAGAGACAGAGAGAGATGGCGTATATAAGATTTCTTTCACCATCTGACATGATTTGAGCCCTGAGTACGAAGCATGGACATGATTCCAAAGTCTAACCTATCAATTCATTCCGCTTTTTTTCTTCTTCTTTTCTTTTTTTGCGTTGCTAATTTCTTTCAATACATTGACAACGTAATCAGGCAGACTATTTCTCATGTCAAAGAGAGAGAGACAGAGACAGATACAGAGAGAGACTAAAGACTCAAATGGTTTAATGACGTAAGCAACATCATATCACCAAGTGGTAAACACACTTCCTCTCTTCCCTCCCTCCCTCCCTCACCTGCACACATTCATGCTTTTCACCACATTCTTCTGAAATACAAAAAAAATATATATATATTTTTTAAAAATCCATCAGTATGTATACGCACAATCTTCGTGGTCTGCTGCTGAGGATTGTATTTATGTAAATCGAGGCCACCGATCTGATCCTGGAGAGAGACAGACAGACAGACAGACAGACAGACAGACGAGATTTCACTAACATGATTTAAAGCCCTGAGTACGAAGTGTGGACATGAGTTAAAAGTCTAACTCATTAAGCCATTCCGTTTTGGGTTGGGGTTTTTTTCATTGCTAATTTATTTCAATACATTGACAACCCAATCAGACAGAACATTTCTCATATCAGAGAGAGAGAGAGATTTCAGATACTTTTTTTTTCCATACAGTTTACAAAATGATTTACGAGACAATCTACCCACTTCAGGTTTTAAGCGATTCACTGGTCGTAACTCTCAGGTTCCCTCTATTGAGGGAGGGAGGTGTGGGGAGTGGGGGGGGGGGATTAATTTACAGGGCACTGGCTTCCTGACCTGGTTGACTTCGGTTCTGTCGGAGTGATTTCCCTTGGGACTTCCCCTGTTCCCATGCCCTACTTCGTAATACAGCAAAGCCACTCTTCTGGCTGGTACGGTCACGGTTTTATTTTACTTCATGTAAAACAGTTTTGCTTCAAGCTATGGGTGAGGAACAGAATGACTGAGACCGAACTGAAATGTACTTGGAGCGAACGTCTGGCTGTCTCTCTGTCTACCTATCCATCATTCGCCAGAGCTGTCAAGTACAGCTCTTAGGTTCTCATATCGTTTACACTTTTTTGATTTTCCCCCAGTGGTGTCAATGCGTTGGACATGCGTGTGATTATTCGAGTGAAGGTGTATTGTTTAGGACCACAATGACCGAATTCATCACCATCCTGGCGCCAGGTTTAACCTTAGTCTTTCTTCGTCTCAGCCTTAACGATCGTTTGAAGGTCCTGAATGAGAGTGAGAGATCAGTCTCTCTCTCTCTCTCTCTCTCTCTCTCTCTCTCTCTCTCTCTCTCTCTCTCTTCTTTTTTCTGTATTTTTTTAAGCGTACATATACCGTATATGTAAAATGAACAAATATAGGAACAAATCCGCCCCCCACACCTCCTCTCTCTCTCTCTCTCTCTCTCGTTGCTCTCCATGCCTGTCTATTTGTTTGTCTGTCTGTCTGTCTCTATCCATCTAGCTATGTAACTATCTCCTTTTCTTCTTCTCGTATTTCCGTGATTTTTCTCTTGCTTGTTCCATTTTCCCTCTCTTTTTTCTTTTTTTTTCTTTTGCTGTTGTTTATTTATTTGTTTTCGAGGGCTGGATGAAAAAAAGCATGTATGCTTAATCTATTACCCTAAAAAAAAATATATATATATTCATTCATTCATTCATTCTGTGTGTGTGTGTGTGTGTGTGTGTGTGTGTGTGTGTGTTTCTCATGGTCATGAGTGGAGGTGGAGGAGGGTAGGGGTGATACTGTATATGCTTACAGTTTTCCCAGTGGATGAATGAATGACATGCGTTTATAACTTTATGTGTACTTATTACACTAATGATGATACTGATACAAATAAGAAGAAATCGACGAAGAGGACGGATTATGATGCTGATAATGATAACACCATCACATCATTATTATTGTATTGTTATTATTATATATAATTATTATGATCTGTATAACTATCAAGTTGTATATCGTCTTTTTTTGTTGTAGTTTTTTCTATGGGATTTCAGTTGCTAGTTGTTTTGGGTTTTTTTTTTATTGTTGTTGTTTTTTGTTATTGTTAGGGTAATACCAGTGCAATAGAATTCGTCTTCTTCTTCTTCTTCTTCTTCTCCTCTCTTATTTTCCTTGTATATCAACGATCTACCTTTATCAATTCAACATGCAATCTGTGATTTATTTGCTGATGATACATCAATACAATATGCTAGTCACAATGTTGACGAAATTAGTTATCACCTGAATGCCAACATGAAATCTGTCGAAAACTGGTGTGATGCTAATGATATGGTCGTACACCCTGAAAAGACAGAATGCATGTTAATTTGTCCTCGTCAGAAAAGACAGAACATAAAAGAAGCACAACGTAACATAAAATATAAAGATAATACTATCAAACAAGTTACTAAGCATATGCTATTAGGCATTACTATTGATCAAAATCTTTCGTGGCAGGAACATATTCATTGTCTCATAAAACAAGTATCATCTAGTGTATTCCAATTATCACAGATCAAACACTTTCTTGATAATCATTCTAGACGTGTGTTTTACTTTGCCTATATCCAGTCTCGCCTCAGCTATTGCTCGATTATTTGGGGTAAATGTCCTCCTTCTACATTAAAGCCACTTTGCTCTTTACAAAAACGTGCCATTAAGATGATTAACCATGTAAATACCACAGGTGGATCTGTGCACAATATGTACAAAGAACTTCAAATATTACCTGTTCATCTACTTATTAGATATAACACATTGATTCTTATGCATAAAATTGTTCATAACGCATGCCCACAATATTTAAAATCGTTATTTTGTTTCCAGTTCCAACGTAATTCAGATAGAGCTATTGTCCCAAAGCCTAAAATTGATTTATTTAAGATGAGTCTCTCATTTAATGGAAGCATCGAATGGAACATGCTTCCAAAGACATGTCGTCAAATTCCAGCCATATCTCTCTTTAAAACTAAGATAAGAATATTTCTATTTGATACATTTGATTAACCTACTCGCGGTCTTTTGCAAATGCTTCCTTGTACTCAGTCCACTAGCTGCCATGCCATGATGAATGAAAAATTGAATGTATGTGTATGTGTGAACAGTAAGTGCGTGTGTGTGTTTGAGTGTGTGGGCGTGAATGTGTACGTATGTCTTTGTTGCTTGTTTTATAATTTTGTGTGTGTGTGTGTGTGTGTGTGTGTGTGTGCGCGTGTGTGTGTGTGTGTGTGTGTGTGTGTAAGTACCTATGTACATGTAATGTACCAATTGTTCCAGTTTTTCATCGCTTTGTTACCTTTAATAGACTATTCAAGTTCCTATTCTTATTCGTCGTTCTTATTATTTTATTTTATTTCAGTTTATTTCTTTATTTTTATGTTTTGTGTCGTTCGTTCTTTATTTTTTATGTCGTTAAATGGGCAGAATTGTAAAAAGGCCTTTACTGTGCCTAATTCTTTACCCATTAAAGATTCAATCAATCAAATCAATCTTCTTCTTCTCCTTCTTCTTCTTCTTCTTCTTCTTCTTCTTCTTCTTCTTCTTCTTCTTCTCCTTCTTCTTCTTCTTCTTCTTCTTCTTCTTCTTCTTCTTCTCTCTTTCTACCTTTTTTTTTACTCGTTTGAATCACTCGGAAGTAGCTCAAATAAAGGAAGATTAACTCTATCGATGGATGAACATCACAGATTCAATTTCATGAGCTTGCTCTCTTTGACCGCTGTGAACGTGCAAAATGTGCGTACCGCGTCTCGACCTGAGAGGACAGTGAGTGCACATAAGTGCGCGCCAAGTTGTATTAAATTCGATACACTGGCTGCCTCTGCTGTTTCTATAGATTTCAAGCAAATGGCTTGCAATGGATCCACTGGCTGATTTACGAATTGCTGCAAACAAAAAAACTTCGAAGCTCTACAGGCATCGATTTGCTCTGAGGAGGTTGGAGGTTCCATTGCCACTGGCACAAATTTGTGAGGATTGAAATCCTCAGATTACACGAGATTGCACCATCCAACGTGGATATGGGCTACGTTATTTTTGTTTTTGTTTGTTTTGTTTGTTTGTTTTTTTGTTTTTTTACACTTTCTTCTTGATCTTATTGTTTTACTTTCTTCTTCTGCGTTCGTGGGCTGCAACTCTTATCCCCCCCCCTCACCCCATTCACGCTCTTCTCCTCCCACCCTACATACATCCAAAGTGAGCTGACATGGGTGGTGTTAGATAACAAAGAAGCTGAGAGTGCTTTTTTTTTTATAGGTTTTTAAACGAATTTTTAGCGACGAGCGAAAAGCAGAAATAGAATCAGATGCACGGATATGATGAGGAAGGTTTTTCCAGATGTGAGGAGCAGCAAAGAAGAAAGAACGTTCACCATACGTTCTTGTATTGACACGAGGAAATTTCAAAAGGTAACAGTCAGAGGAAGAGCGGAGATTTCTTGCAGAAGTGTAAACACTGATAAGGTCAGAAAGATATGTAAGTCCTGCGGAGTGGAAAGCAGAATCTTAGAAACACGTAACTTTGTATTTAATTTTCGCTTCAGTGGGGAGCCAATGTAGAGTGCGGAGGTGAGGAGAAATGTGAAAAGTACGTGGGATTCTGAGAGGTCAGATGGGTAGCACTATTTGAAGATTTTTAATTCGCTGAAGAATATTATGTGGACAGCCTATGAGAAGAGAATTACAGTCGTCAATTCGTGACAGCATAAAAGCAGAAATAAGAGTTTTAGTAGTTTCAACAGAAAGGTACTGACGGATGATGCGACGAAGTTCACAATTGACTATGCGTATCAGATTTACTACCTGTGCATGCATGCTGAGATTTGAGTCAAGAATGACTCCAAGGTTCCTTGCTGATTTAGAAAACTAAACTGTGGCACCACCAACCACAATAGAGGCAGAAAAAAGTAGATGTGGACATTCTTGCATAGGAAATAATCACAGCTTCAGTTTTGTCATCATTCAACTTTAGTTTGTTGAATGTCATCCAGGATTTAACAACGAGAATATAATCCTGCACTGACAGAATCAGACTGTGTAGTTGGTTTGGTTCTGCAGACTTTTGTAGCTGAGTATCATCAGCAAAAGTGTAAAGAAGAACAGAAGGGCCAGAAATAACATCAGAAAGAGGAGCAGTGTACAGAACGAACAGAACGGGGCCCAGGCCAGAGCCTTGCGGCACACCGTAGGAGATCAGGGTTGGATCAGACTTAAAGTTACTAACAGAGACAATCTGGAAGCGGTTGGAGAGGTATGAAGAAAACGAACTCAGAACTGTTTGAGTGAATCCCAGAAACATGTTCAAGTCTGGAAAGGAGTATACTGTGGTATATTGTGTCAAACGCAGCCGAACTTCTGCTTGAGGTTCTCCGTTTTTTTGGTTCACATTTACACGCATATACCCGTTCATTGTCCCCACCAGCGCGCGCGCAGAGAGAGACAGACAGACAGACAGACAGAAACGCACACTTTCAAGTGTGTGCACTTGATGTTGTTTTGTTTTTCACTCACACACACACACACACACACACACACACACACACACACACACACACACACACACACACACACATTTGTTCATGTAATTGTGAGGAAATGCATTGCGCACACACACACACACACACACACACACACACACACACACACACACACACACACACACACACACACATTCGCACACAAGTGCGCATATGTATTGAATTGGTATGCTTCCTTATTTTCCAAACACACGTCTATGATATTCTGCTTCTTCCATCATGACAGAGAGAGAGAGAGAGTCTCTCATTCTAAGACAGGAACAAAAGTTTCTTGACAGAAAATTCGCTTCACTTTTAGAAGAAAAAAAAATCATATTTCAGTCAGTATACAATTTTGTTCACAGAGTCAGCCGGATAGAGTAAACAGTTCCAGACATCCTGTCTCAACTTTTTCGCTTCTTCTTGGAAAGCAGAATCTTGTTTCCACGAGCGTGTTTTCAGAAAAGTCCAGACAACAATTCATTCTGGCTATCTGGATTGACGAGGGAGCGGAGGGGTGGGGTAGGGGTTTTTTGGGGTGTGGGGGGGGGGGGGTGGAGGAAGGCGGCGTGATAAGTGCAGTGCACGTGCTTCCCCTGACACCCATTGGTGTCAGCGCTGTGGGAGTGCTTTCCCTTACGACCACTCTCCTTTTTTTTTTTTTTTTTACGAATTTGAAACAGCCTTCCTCCTCTCGCTAATTCACGTGTTCTCTTTGTTCTCTTGGGTCGAAATTTAGTTCTTCAGTCCTAATTTGAAACTTTGTTGTCAGTTGGGCTGCAAGCAACAAAGATGGATCCAACGAATACATCAACATCGTGTTTTCTGCTTATCTGTCATTGAAAACTATAAGCAGTAGTCATGGTATGGCAAATTTATAATGCCGTTCTGTCGTTGATATGTTGAGTCTATGTGTCTTTCCGGTGCTGTCAGACATATCACCTGGACACAGCAATACATGGTCCGATGATCAATTGACTGTAATGTATCATTCTGGTGTGAACGTTGGGTAAGATACTTGGAAAGATACTTGGATTCAATACGTTGCTTAATTCTGACGTCGATATTGTTGATGGTATTCTTGATGCTCCACCATTTCGCTGGAACTGCTGCTGCCATGTTGCTCCTGATGCTATTGTGGCTGATGACGGTGAATATGATGATTATGACGACGTTGATGTTTTTGTCCTTGTGTCTGTTATTGTGATCGTTCCTCAACGTTTTCTTACGACTTTGTCATCGTCAGCCATTGTTAGGGGGGGTGGGGGGGGGAATAAACAAAAGAAAACAAATTAACCAGAGCTGACTACTTTAGCAAGTGCTTACTGTTGAAGGAGTCACTGTTCACACCAGTCACAAATGCTCTCGGAAAAAAAAAAAAATAACCCATCAGCATCAGCTGTGCTGGGGGCACAAAGTTGCTAAATTGGCACTGGCCCTGCGAACATGGGCGGTAGGGCAATGGGAAGTTTTCAAACTCCTGAAGCAGAAAGGGCAAGTGCTTTGATCTGATCGATCAGAGCAACCTTTTTATGGACGGCTGTCTTGTTGTCTGTCTATCAGTCACCCCCCTCTCTCTCTCTCTCTCTCTCTCTCTCTCTCTCTGTCTGTCTGTCTCTGGCTGGCTGTCTGTCTGTTGGTCTGTCTGTCTGTCTATCTATCTCCTTTGTCTCTGCATGTCTTTCTCTCCTCTAACAGTGCATTCAACAACTATCTATCTATCCATCTATCAATATTTTTTGTTTCTTTCACCCTTCCTCCCTCTATTTCTCTCTGTCTGTCTCTTTCTCTGTCAGATTTCTGTCTCTCTTTCTATCACTTTTCTTTTTTTCTTTTTTTTTTTCTAGAAAGCTGTTCTTGACGAGGCTTCATGTTTTATAATTATTTTGTTGTTTTGTTGTTTTGTTGTTGTTGTTGTTGTTGTTTGTAGTCATTGCTGTTTTGTGTAGCAGAAAATATACAAATTTATCTATGCAATGGTGTAACATGCCAGTAGGTTCTCAGAAAAACGATTTCTTTAGCAAAATCTAGGTAGGTCTGGCCCCTTTAAATGGTAACCAAATAAACATGCACTGGCATTACTTTAACAACAAAAAAAGATATCTACACCCTCCACAACGTTTGCGCCAGAAACGTTCTTTTTTAATCTGAGCCTCTAGTTTGTACTATCCCTGTGTTTTTCTTTCCTTTCCAAGGGCTGAAGTTCTATAGCATGACGAGGGACCAAACCCACACAGAAAGAAGCATTCCTGGCGCCTAATCAACAACTTCGTGTAAAGTGAACGGTACTTGACTTAAATGCTGCTGTGCAGATCCATTCTGGTTTTTGGGGGGATTGGATTATAGGAGAGGAACACTTGCTTTCACTATAGATCCTGCAATCAGACTGTCCAGAGAAAAAAAAAATATAAACTTCCATAAACCAGATGGACAAAAGTATTGAGCACGCCTCACCAGCACCTGAGTATGAAGTGGGTGGTACTCGATTTACAATGCTGCTATGCAGATCCTTTTTTTTTGGGGGGGGGGGGGGGTGATTACAGGAGAGGAATACTTACTTTCACTATAGATCCTGCAATCAGTCTGTCCAGAAATGAAAAACAAAAACATCTACAAACCACACAGACGGGGTATTTAGCACGCTCAACCAACACCTCAGAGTGAAGTGGGCTTGATTTGGAGGGAGGTGGGAGTGGGGGGAGGAGAGGATTACAGGAGAGGAATACTTACTTTCACTATAGATCCTGCAATCAGACTGTCCAGAAAAACACACACACACACACCTCTGCAAACTACACACAGAGGTATTGACTGAACACGCCTAACCAACACTTCAATGTGAAGTGGGCGGTACTCAATTCACAGTGCTGCTATGCAGATCCATTCTGGTTTTGTGGGGGGGATTACAGGAGAGGAATACTTACTTTCATTATAGATCCTGCAATCAGACTGCCCAGAGAAAAAAGAAACCTCTACACAGACAGAGGTATTCAGCACGCCTAATCAACACCTCAGTGTGAAGTGGACGGGGACTCAGCAGTATGGTCCGCAAGTCTCCCCTGTTCTGTAGGACTCTCGACAGCGGATGGGAATCAGTATCGGGTGAAAGGAACAAGGACTCCTCTCAGTCCGCTCCACGTGACACTGACACTGGCTGACACTCTGGATGCTGACTCCGTTCATCGGCCAGCCAGCCCTTCTCTTCGCACGTCGCGGCCACACACCCCATTAACACCGCTGTCTTGAGTGCAGCCCGTGGCCTTCATCTTCCTGCCTCCATCCCCTGAAGCCGACATCCCTCACGTCAGTACTGCAAGAAAAATTGAATAAAATAGAATAAAATAAAATAAAGTAAATTGAAAATAAAATAAAATAAAACCTTTGGCCCAAGCCCCTACCTTCTGCACCTTGTCCTCACCCCGTTTAACGACTCTTCTTGATTCAGCCACCAGTTTATCCAGTTACAGTTTCAGTTTCAGTTTCTCATGGAGGCATCACTCTGTTCGGACAAATCCATATACGCTAAACTACATCTACTACGCAGATGCCTGACCAGAAGCATAACCTGAATGCACTCAGTCGGACCTTGAGTGAATGCGTATATATTTCTGCACCTATCCGGGTGGATTTCTTCTACATAATTTTGTACAAAACTCGTTGCCATGGGTTCTTTTTTAAGTGCGCCAAGTGCGTGCTGCACACGGAGCCTCGGTCTATCGTCTCATCCCAACGAACCACAGCAAGGTGGGACTATTTTACCCTCCTCCACAGTATGGATCACAGGTCCAGAAACGGTCAGTAATGACATTGATTGAAGGGTTGGATTAACATGTGTCGATTATCAAGCACTGGAATCACGTTCATGTGTGAAGATCCAGGCTGCCTAGATCGTTCATTGGTGTGGGTAGCTTGTTAGGCTTTCAATTATTTACGTTTCGTAGTATATATATATATATAAAAGATGAAAAGAAAAACACGAGGAAAGAATAGAGTACAGATACTTGGGTGTGTGATACACCAGAACATTAGAATGAAAAAAAAAGAATCGTAATAAATTGATCACAGTATTTTAGTCTGATTTATTTCCAGACAAGAAGGAAACCATTGCATCAACTTATGATCAATAGCTATTTTCGTTATCCGTTTGTGCAGAGATGATCACCACTTATTTGTTCTGAAATAAACGAAATACGCTTCAATATGCCTGACCACATTTACACATAATGTTCAACATAAATTGTGTTTCAGGTAGAGTTGGTATTCTGAATTTCAACTACAAATTAATATTAAGCATCTAAATTTGGATTATGGACTACAAACGTTCGGATTTTGAAACAAAGAAAAAAAAAGAGGATACTTTAGGCCGAATTCAAGAAATATGTTTTTGTTCTTGCCACCTTCTTTCATTCGTGTGAAGAAAACTACCATCAGTCTTAACTCACTCAGAACGGCCAGTCCTCTCTTCTCCTCTACACAGACCCCTCGGATGTCCAGTGGGTGTCTCAATGACCCAACCTTTAGCTTCCGTCGTCAGAATTGTGATATTATTTGTCAACATTCACCTCTTCAGTATAAGAGCCTTCTGCTTGCAATATTTTGATGATGGTAATTGGGCTGAAACGCTGTTAATGTCGTCTCTTTCGCCGTTCGTATGGAGAGAGTTAACCAGGGCGCTGTTACGCTGAATTATTTCCCCCTCCACTGTTGTCACCACGTTTCAGTGCCCAATAAAAGCTGAAAGATTTGCTCGCTTGAATATGGCATTGACTTCTGGAAACAGTTGAAGACCGGCATGACAAGGGGGGGGGGGGGGGTGTGTGACTGGTACAGCTATCAGTTTAGCAGCTCAATCAGCAGCTCAAGAGTTCCGGTCCCTGGCTCTGCAAATACAAGGATTTGAAGACAGCTGAGTGTAGGAGCAACGTGAAGATTCATTTTGCTCACACGAACACAAAGGGAGACAGAACGTCCTCTTTCGCCGACCGCTTTGACAGACCCACTCACATGTTTGCCTGGCCTACTTCTGTTCATCCAGACTCTTAACAGATAGATCAGCTGTTCATGATGGATGGTGTAAAGTGACCAAGGATCAGGTATTGACCGCATTTCTTTTCCTTTAGGTTTCCTTTCTCTTGTGGCTTCCTTTCGGACAGGGGTGGCCTACGAGCATAAAGCTGTTGTTTTTTGTTGTTGTTGTTGTTTTTTGTTTTATTTTTTGTTTTTTGCTTGTTTGTTTTTGTTTTTGTTTGTTTTGTTTGCTTTTTTTTGTGTTGTTTGTTTTTTGTTGTTGTTTTTTTGTTTTTTTTGTTTTGTTGTTGTTGTTGTTTTTTGTTGTTGTTGTTTTTGTTCCTGTGGTCAGGGCTTGCATGCATAAATCCAAGTCGTTTTACGTGTTTGGGGGTTTTACCAAGCACGAAAACAGTGAGCCTATAACTCCTAATGGGAATGAATATCCTTTCCTTTTGGCGAAGGAAGGAAGGGGGGAGACAGTCCATAAGAATTTGGATCTTAATTCAAATCTTGAACAAAAATATGGCCGTATCTTACGCATGAGTTAAAGAAATTTGAGACCTACCTTTTGTGTCTTTATTTCAGCAATCTGATATAAAAAAAAAATTAAAAACAACCAGCAAATCTGAAACAACCAGGGAATATTTGGGGAACCATCTCACACAAAATATAGAAGTGTTAACCAGAGCTGTCTTTCAACAAAGATAGGACATCGGCTTGAAGAACACTGACAAGTAAAATGGTAAAGTTCTGAAATGACCGTATTGGCTACATGCTTACTCAGACTCCTCACAGACAGAATACAAAGGAATTCTTGTGAAGTTGTAATAGCTCTCTGAGGGAGACTCGAAGTCAAGCTGATTCTGAATAACAGCAACTTTGTTTGTGCAAATCACGGGGAAGACGATACACAATTTTGCAACGTGATATCCTCGGACAACAGGAACACAAGATATGCACTTCGGCAGAAAAGAGGTTTGCTGTGTTGAACATAACGAGTCATATCTGAAGTGTGGACAGGAAGTTTCACTTTAAGGGCAGTCCGTTTCTCACGTTTCGACATCTGATATCAACCTGCCATCCTAATGTTCCAACCGCAGCAACAAAAACAGGGATAGGCAACAAGAAAAGTTGTCTAAATATAAAAAAAAGAACAGATTTACTGCCCAAGGTGGTAATGGAAAGAGCACAATGTATTTCCTCAACCTGTGAGTGAAAGCCGAGAAAAGCATTTTCATCGCATCACTGGACACCTCCCGTGGGTCCTGTTTTGGTTCCTTGTGAAAAGCCGAACCTCGTCACTGACAAGTGTGCACAGTGTTTGCTGACGTAGGCAGGTGAGGGGCGTGGCGTCACACACTCGTCCCTCAGAGGCCGTCCTGTGTGAGAAAGAGTGTTGGGTGTCTTCGCTTAATGGTCAGTACATTATCTTTCTGCCACTTGGGGACGATACGAACATAGGGGTAACATACGTAAGAGTAATCTTTTTGCGCCCGTCCATAATAGGTGCTACTGGCGTTGTAAAAAGAAAAAAAAGAAGAAGAAAGTTTCGTTAACACACACTCGCGCGAGCGAGCGCATACGCACGAGCAGGCACACACACACACACACACACACACACACACACACACACACACACACACACACACACACACACACACACACACACACACACACACACACATGATAAACCGAGGTCCCGTGTACAGCACGCACTTGGCGCACTGAAAGAGAACCCATGGCAACACAAGTGTTAATCCTCTGGCAAAATTCACATACGCTACCGCACAGCATAACCCAAAGGAATCAGTCAAGCCTTGAGTGCATGCTTACACATATCTGTGTACAAATCAGAATGGATTTGTTCAAGAGTTACGTTGCCGTGGGTCTTTCTCAGTGCGCCAACTGCGTCCTACACACGGGACCTCGGTTCGCCGTCTCATCCGAATGGCCAGACGCTCAGTTTGATTATCCAGTCAAACTTTGGAGAAAGGGTGAGACCAGGATTCGAACCCAGACCCTCACGGACACTGTTGGCAGACACGCATCTTAACCATTCTGCCACCTTCTTTCTGTGTGGGAAGATCTCCAATATAAGAAAATGAAGGATTGCTTATGCAGACAAACGGATGTAGCAGATTGGAGAAAGTGGTTTAAAAGGTTTTTGTGGGAGAGGGCGATGAACTGGACGGACTGTACAAAACTCTATGTACTATTTTTGTTATAGCAAGGCAACGCTATTTCCACACCTTCTGAACGCAGGAAGATTAAGAAGAGTGGTAGCAAAATCATGTCTAGACGAGAAAGCAGATGTTTTGCCCTCTCCAAGATTGATCAGTCTAGTTGATGCGAGACTGTTGCTGATGAAACAAAAAAGAAAGTGTGTGTGTGTGTGTGTGTGTGTGTGTGTGTGTGTGTGTGTGTGTGTGTGTGTGTGTGTGTGTGTGTAAATCTTGCCACTTCATGTGATATTAAATGGGGGAAATTAAGAGAGGTTGAGAATGAATATGCAAAAATACCCTCAACAATAGCGACAGCAAAATAAAGGAGATGTTCTTAGAAACCAAAACATATATATTTGGATTCTAACTACACAAACACAAGATTTTATAAACGCTATCAATCAAGAAATTTTCCGAACTTTCAAGTAAGCACGCAAGCTTTAAATGGTAGTATATGTTCATCTATACGAGACAGTTTCCGTCGGTATCTATTAAGATTTACGTGTTAATCCAAATATAATGAAAACTATGTCTGTCTCTGACCAAACAAAATGACAATATCATCAGCGAACAGCAAAATATAGAGCTCAACAAGAATTGGGAAAACTGTTTCACAATATTTTCTATTATGAGTTATTTCCTACAGTTTCATTGATAAACAGTGGATGAAATACGGAGATGCAAACATCTTCTGCCACTCTAAGGTGTAAGCAATAAAATCAGTCCTTCAAACACAGAGAGAGAAGTCATGAGGAATTGTCGACTCAATTGGAATGTCTGACCAACTTTGTCGACATAATTGTGTGCCTAAACAAAGGGACAGAGAGAGGCAGAAAGATCAACGCGGGTGCAGGGAGGGAAATGCTCCCTCCTTTTCCAGTCATTCACACGCATGCGTAACTCTAAAACTGGACAAACTGAAGACAAGGAAGACAATAAACGAGCAGCATGAAGACTACAAGGAAAGGACACCTTCCAGCTTCCGAGGCCTGAGAGAAAACAGAGAACACGACAGACATAAAGGAACACTGGAGGAAAGCTAATTCCTAGTCCTCACCTGCTCCCAAGACGCCCAGGGAGAGGAGATCGTTAGGGGAAATCACCCCGACAGTACTAACACCAAAGGCTGTCAGGGGCAAGGAAGTGCACAAACCCTCATTACCCCTCCCCCCCCCTCACCCGCTCCCCTTCACTACCCCTTATCCACCCCCAACCCTCCCCCTTCCCCCCCACCCCCTCATCCCCAACACCCCCTCCCCACCCGACCCCCACCCTCTACCCCCCACCCCTGCCCCTCAACTCACCATCTCGCCATTTCGCCTGAACAACTCATTTCGAGAACTTCCCAAAAGTTTGCCCTGAGGAAACAGACTTGCTTCCGAACAAGAAACGAAACTGAGACAGGCCATCTCGAACTGTCAGCTCAATCAGGATGACTGACCAACTTGGTCGACGTAATTGTATGCTAAAACCGAGATACATATTTCTGAAAGTGAGGTTAATGGTTTGTAGAGAAAAATAAGTTCTCTTGGGTGGAGATCAAGGGACTGATTCAAGGACGATGAGGTACAGCTTGGTTTCTCTCATACAAGAGACAAAGAGGACAAAACAAGATAAGACATTTTCATGAGGATAATACAAGGATAAAAGATAACCACTGCTGTGCTTTTCATGCAATTCCTGTCCTAAACTGGGTGCACATTTTGAATATATTCGGTATACTTCATTTGTTGTCTAGATACATGATGTAGAGACAGGCAGATAGATACATAATGAGAGAGACACCGAGAGAGAGAGAGAGAGAGAGAGAGAGAGAGAGAGACGCGGGTGCAGGGAGGAAAATGCTCCCTCCTCTACCTAATGAATGAGCAGCACGCAGACTACAAGGAAAGGACACCTTCCAGCTTCCGAGGCCTGAGAGAAAACAGAGAACACGACAGACATAAAGGAACACTGGAGGAAAGCTAACTCCTAGTCCTCACCTGCTCCCAAGACGCCCAGGGAGAGGAGATCGTTAGGGGAAATCACCCCGACAGTACTAACACCAAAGGCTGTCGGGGGCAAGAAAGTGCACAAACCCTCATTCCCCCCCCCCTCACCCCCTTCCCTTCACTACCCCTTATCCACCCCCCAGCCCCTCACCCCCCAACCCTCCCCCTCCCCCCTCACCCCCTCCCCTTCTTCTCTACCTGCCCCCCACGCCCCTCCTGTCCCCCATTTCTACTGAACAGCTCATTTCCAGAACTTTCCAAAAACTTGCCCCGTGGAAACAGACTTGCTTCCGAACAAGAAACGAAGCTGAGATAGGCCATCTGGAACTGTCAGCTCGATCAGGATGAGTGACTAACTTTCTCGACATAATTGTATGATAAAACCGAGGTACATCTTTCTGAAAATGATTTGTACAGAAAAAGAATTTTTTGGGGGGGTAGAGATCGATGGACTGGTCCAAGGACTATGAGGTATGACTTGATTCCAAGAGACAAATAGCACAAAAGAAGACAAGATAAGACATATTTTATGAGGACAACACCAGGATGAAAGATAGACACTGCTATATTTTTTTTATGCAACACCCATCCTAAATTGGGTGTATATTTGGTCTCTCGGTCTCCTTCCTATAAAGTCGAGAGAGTTGAGAGAGATAGAGATGGATAAATAGAGAGAGAAGAGGTGGTGGTGCTAGGAAGAGAGACAGAAGCAGAGACAGAAACTAAGAGAAACAGACAGACAGACAGACGCTGGTGCAGGGAGGGAAATGCTCCCTCCTCTACCTAATAAACGAGTTGCACGAAGATAACAAGGAAAGGACACCTTCCAGCTTCCGAAGCCAGAGAGAAAACAGAGAACACGACAGACATAAAGGAACACTGGAGGAAAGCTAATTCCTAGTCCTCACCTGCTCCCAAGACGCCCAGGGAGAGGAGATCGTTAGGGGAAATCACCCCGACAGTACTAACACCAAAGGCTGTCGGGGGCAAGGAAGTGCACAAACCCTCATTCCCCCCCCCCTCACCCGCTTCCCTTCACTACCCCTTATCCACCCCCCAGCCCCTCACCCCCCAACCCTCCCCCTCCCCCCTCACCCCTCCCCTTCTTCTCTACCTGCCCCCCACCCCCCTCCTGTCCTCCATTTCTACTGAACAGCTCATTTCCAGAACTTTCCAAAAACTTGCCCCGTGGAAACAGACTTGCTTCCGAACAAGAAATGAAGCTGAGATAGGCCATCTGGAACTGTCTGCTCGATCAGGATGACTGACTAACTTTCTCGACATAATTGTATGTATGATAAATCCGAGGTACATCTTTCTGAAAATGATTTGTACAGAAAAAGAAGTTTTTTGGGGGGTGGAGATCGATGGACTGGTCCAAGGACTATGAGGTATGACTTGATTCCAAGAGACAAATAGCACAAAAGAAGACAAGATAAGACATATTTTATGAGGACAACACCAGGATGAAAGATAGACACTGCTATATTTTTTTTTATGCAACACCCATCCTAAATTGGGTGTATATTTGGTCTCTCGGTCTCCTTCCTATAAAGTCGAGAGAGTTGAGAGAGATAGAGATGGATAAATAGAGAGAGAAGAGGTGGTGGTGCTAGGAAGAGAGACAGAAGCAGAGACAGAAACTAAGAGAAACAGACAGACAGACAGACGCTGGTGCAGGGAGGGAAATGCTCCCTCCTCTACCTAATAAACGAGTTGCACGAAGATAACAAGGAAAGGACACCTTCCAGCTTCCGAAGCCTGAGAGAAAACAGAGAACACGACAGACATAAAGGAACACTGGAGGAAAGCTAATTCCTAGTCCTCACCTGCTCCCAAGATGCCCAGGGAGAGGAGATCGTTAGGGGAAATCACCCCGACAGTACTAACACCAAAGGCTGTCGGGGGCAAGGAAGTGCACAAACCCTCATTCCCCCCCCCCCCTCACCCGCTTCCCTTCACTACCCCTTATCCATCCCCAGCCCCTCATCCCCCAACCCTCCCCCTCCCCCTCACCCCCTTCCCTTCTTCTCTACCTGCCCCCCACGCCCGTCCTGTCCCCCATTTCTACTGAACAGCTCATTTCCAGAACTTTCCAAAAACGTGCCCCGTGGAAACAGACTTGCTTCCGAACAAGAAATGAAGCTGAGATAGGCCATCTGGAACTGTCTGCTCGATCAGGATGAGTGACTAACTTTCTCGACATAATTGTATGATAAAACCGAGGTACAGCTTTCTGAAAATGATTTGTACAGAAAAAGAAGTTTTTTTGGGGGGTGGAGATCGATGGACTGGTCCAAGGACTATGAGGTATGACTTGATTCCAAGAGACAAATAGCACAAAAGAAGACAAGACATATTTTATGAGGACAACACCAGGATGAAAGATAGACACTGCTATATTTTTTTTTATGCAACACCCATCCTAAATTGGGTGTATATTTGGTCTCTCGGTCTCCTTCCTATAAAGTCGAGAGAGTTGAGAGAGATAGAGATGGATAAATAGAGAGAGAAGAGGTGGTGGTGCTAGGAAGAGAGACAGAAACAGAGACAGAGGCTAAGAGAAACAGACAGACAGACAGACGCTGGTGCAGGGAGGGAAATGCTCCCTCCTCTACCTAATAAACGAGTTGCACGAAGATAACAAGGAAAGGACACCTTCCAGCTTCCGAAGCCAGAGAGAAAACAGAGAACACGACAGACATAAAGGAACACTGGAGGAAAGCTAATTCCTAGTCCTCACCTGCTCCCAAGACGCCCGGGGAGAGGAGATCGTTAGGGGAAATCACCCCGACAGTACTAACACCAAAGGCTGTCGGGGGCAAGGAAGTGCACAAACCCTCATTACCCCCCTCCCCCCCCCCTCACCCCGCTCCCCTTCACTACCCCTATCCACCCCCAGCCCCTCAACCCCAACCCTCCCCCTTCCCCCCCCCCCCACCCCCTCCCCACCCGCCCGTCATTTCGCGTGAACAGCTCATTTCGAGAACTTTCCGAAGATTTGCCCCGAGGAAACAGACTTGCTTCCGAAGATCTTACGAAGCTGAGAGAAGCCGTCAGGAAGTGTCTGCTCAATAAGAACGTCTGACCTACTTTGTTGACATAACTATTATAATAAAACCAAGGTACAACTTAGTGGTAGCGAAGCCAATGGTTTGTATAGATTTTTTTTTTTTTTTTTTTCTGGTGGAGATCGAAGGACTTGTTCATGTACAGTGAGAGATAGGACTTGGTTTTGTGAGGCCAGAAAAATTAACATCATAGATATATGGTTTAGAAAACAATGCATCAGACACATTTCCCTTTTCAATCTTTGCAAATTTATCTATGAAGAATCAATTTATAACGAAAAAGATGTTTAGTTGTTACCTGCACTTGTTTACCTTCTCTGTAAAGGAAGGTAAGTTCGGGGGTAGTTTCAGTGTGGAGAATGATTGCTACCCTTGAAGGACATTAACTTGGGGCCATGTAATCTTATCTTTGGGAAAGTGACAATTGTTATACTCAATGAGGCTGCAGTTTCCTAACCTGTGGTCTTGTCAGATATCCTGGCATTTGAACAAAAAAAAGGTCACTTTGAATTTATTTGCATTTGTATTCCTTTTGATCACAACAGATTTCTCTGTGTGAAATTTGGGCTGCTCTCCCCATGGAGAGCGCGTCGCTACACAACAGTGCCACCCTTTTTTGTATTTTTTCCTGCCGGCAGTTTTTTTATTTGTTTTTTTTTTCCTATCAAAGTAGATTTTTCTATAGAATTTGCCAGGTACAACCCTTTTGTTGCTGTGGGTTCTTGTACGTGTGCTAAGTGCATGCAGCACACGGGACCTCGGTTTATCGTCTCATCCAAATGACTAGCGTCCAGACCACCACTCGGAAGGGGAGAAAATATCGGCGGCTGAGCCGTGATTCGAACCAGCGCGCTCAGATTCTCTCGCTTCCTAGGCGGACGCATTACCTCCACATGAGGCAATCACTCCACATAGAGGTATTTTCAAGTTCAGCGGAAGAAAGAATATCACAATCCACTGGCTTCCAATATTTATGCATGAAAAAAAAAAGAAAAAAAAGAAAACAGATTTCAAACTATGTTGTCTTCGACTCATAAACCACCCCCATATGGTGTATCTAAGCGATAAATAAATAATAACAATAAAACAGACACACGTATTAGCACAAGTAATTATTGGTAGAAATTTTTTAAAAAAATTAGAAGATAAATCCTGAAAGGCAAAAACATGAGTGCATAAAAAAAATGTCATGGATTTCGTTGCATGGGACATGCATGTCTCTTTGGAGAGAGAGAGAGAGAGAGAGAGAGAGAGAGAGAGAGAGAGAGAGAGAATGGCGTTCGTTCGTTTATTTATTTATAGTCTGTACATCTAAGATGATGATGATAGACTGAAAATAAATGATATTATTATTATTATTATTTGGATTATTATCATTTCTATCATAATGACAAACTTACCTTGAAAAATCGATAAAAAAAAAAAAAATTCCCCAGAGAGAATAGCAATGACAATGACAATAGTTTTATTGGCGAATAGTGTTTTATACAACTCCAAGGGATATACAAGTGTCGGAATGAAAAGAAAACGAAAGTTAATAAGGGAAAGTAACAAGCAGCTGAGGCGCAAATTCGAATGCACCTAAACATCCTTACATTCACCCGCACTACATAAGTAAAGTTGCGTAACACTTATGTATGTCAGTGAGGAATTTTGTTTAATGTCCCGTCACACATATCGTTGATTGAAGAATATATGTATGTCAGTGAATTAGCCGGAAAGAGAAAGAGAGACAGACAGACAAACAGACAGACAGACAGACAGACGAGGTTTTGGGTTTGTATTTCTTTGTGTATTGTCCGTTTTGATCGAAATCCTACGTCTCGGATTCATTCACCACGTCTGTTTATACAGTAGACCAATAAATGAATAAACGTGTGTGAAATGTGCTTGAAAAATAAATCCTCTGTGTGTGTGTGTGTGTGTGTGTGTGTGTGTGTGTGTGTGTGTGTGTGTGTGTGTGTGTGTGTGTGTGAAGTCGGCATCACTTTGGTTGAAAAGGAATTCAAAAATTGCGTCCATCGAAATAGCTGGCCACGTCCCAAAGATGTGTGGCGACGAAGGATAAAAACAAAAATAAACAAAACAAAAACCAAAAAAGAAAGACTATCCATGCATGAATTGAGCCTTTGTGTGCGCTGACATGAAATATATAGAAGAGAATAGAACATAAATAGGAAACAAGCATAACAAAGAAGAAGAAGAAGGGGAGGTTGAACGAACGAACGAATCTTTTTCTTTCTTTTTTTTATTGAGGAAAAAAAGGAATAAGCACAAATGGATTCTTTTCATCCTGCCCTCATGAAAAGGGAAAACATAACAAATACTCAATACAAAAGCATGACGTTGCATGAATAAATTTCAATTCTGTTCCACGAAAAACACGAACAACATAAGTACATGCACAATTAATACTTAGAACAGAAACAAGAGAAGAAAGAAGGGGAGGAGACAAAGAGTGAGAGAGACAGACAGACAGAAAGAAAGACAGACAAGAGAGACATACAGAGAGAGGGAGGGGCAGGGGGGAGGGGAGAGAGAGTGAGAAACAGACAGACAGACACAGAGACAGACAGGCAGACACACGGTGTGAGTGTGGGAAACGTTAGGGCATTGTATATGCACATTCTTTCATGAGTTCTGAATGATACATTTTTTTAATACATTAAGACTAGTTGGGACATTGAGAATGGAGGAGGAGGAAGGAGGAGAAGAAGAGGAGGAGGAGGAGAAACAAAGAAGAGGGAGGAAAAGTGGGCGAAAGAAGACAGATGATGGAGTCTCCCGTCGGACCCATGGATGAGTTAGGCAGGCAGGCTTATCTGTCGGTGTGTGTCCTCATATGGGAGAAGAGGCCGATTAAGGATGCGCAGCACTTCCCACAGGTGTTGCAAGGGAAAACGTCTCCAGAAGTTGAGCCCTGCTTCCTTCGCTCACGTTTCTCCTTAATGGCCAGCGTTCTCTTGTTTACAAACGTCTTTATGCCACTAGAGCTCAGCACAGCTGGGCACAGCAAAGAAGTCAGATATATGTGCCACAAAAACCCTCGATGCTTCTTGGTCACTTTATGAATTTGAATGAAATGATCTCTGTATGGTCGTCGGGAGTTCAGAAGCGGAAATGACGGAGAGGGTGTGGGAAGGATGTAGGGGAAGGGGGCTGGGGGGGGGAGAAAGCGGGTCAAGGATACAGGGGTGGGGGTGGGGGGGGTCAGAGAAAGTAACATACAAGACAGAAAAAGAAGTTGAAAAAAAGGATAATAACTACCAAGTTAAACCGATCTCTCAGTCAAACAAGGCTACTCACTTGCGTAGCTTTCGTCGGCGATCCAGCCGGCTTCTTCAGCGCAACTGCTGGGTAGAGAACTAAGCAGCTGATTAACCAAAAAGGAAAAAATTAATTTCAGCTGATGCTTTTCCACATAAAGGCGTTCCCATCCCCTCACGCCCACCCCCAGCCCCCTATTGATGAGACAAAACAGAGCCTTCGTTGCACCCATTCTTCAATGTGGCTGCCAAAAATCTTAAACCATCGCAGCCGATCCAGACATCTGTGATCAACGAACTTCAAACGTCGACTCCAGATCTTTCGTTTTGACCTCAAGACACCCAAGACTTTGTGCCAGTCCAGGTTGTCACATCAGTCGTCCAACTGTATCTCTCTTGGCCAATTGTGAAAAGAAAGGAACTAATATAAAAAATAATCTAAGTTCGGTCATGTTACGGCCACATCACATTGTCTGAGACAGTCCCTTAGGGGTAGGGTGGCTGGCGCACGGACAGACAGGCAAACAAAGGAACATTTGGACGGGTATCATCAAAGGATGGATGGTCTTTGAAGTTCCAGCATTGATACCGAAAGGCAGAGGACAGGAACAGACGGGGGTGCGGAACGTGATTATTGCATTCCATTGCCTTCATGCATGTCATCCAATGTGTCTGTATATGGGCAAGTGACTGAGCTTGAGATTCTCTCTCTCTCTCTCTCTCTCTCTCTCTCTCTCTCTCTCTCACTCACTCACTCACTCACTCACTGTGTGTGTGTGTGTGTGTGTGTGTGTGTGTGTGTGTGTGTGTGTGTGTGTGTGTGTGTCCCTTTTCTTACTCTCTCTCTCTCTCTCTCTCTCTCTCTCTCTCACTCTGTGTGTGTGTGTGTGTGTGCTTTTTCTTACTCTCTCTCTCTCTCTCTCTCTCTCTCTCTCTCTCTCTCTCTGCCTTTTCTTGCTCTCTCTCTCTCTTTCTCTCTCTGCCTCTCTCTCTCTCTCAATTTCATTGTCATTCCCTCTCTCTATGTCCGTCCCTGTCTCTCTTTTTCTCTGTCTTTCTGTCTGTCTGTCTGTCTCTCTCACACACACACACACACACACACACAATGTCAATGTCGGTCTCTCTCTCTCTCTCTCTCTCTCTCTCTCTCTCTTTATTTTTTCTTTTTTTTTACTGACCATCTGTCTGTCTGTCAGTTTCTCTCTCGAGCCATCTCTCTTTTCTTGTTTTTTTTTTTCTTTCTGTCTCTCTCGGTCACTGTGAAAAGAAAGGGACTAAAAAAAAAAGTTCGGTCATGTTCCGGCCACATCACATTGTCTGAGACAGTCCCTTAGATGTAGGGTGGCTGGCGCACGGACAGACAGACAGACAGACAGACAGACAAACAAAGGAACATTTGGACGGGTATCATCAAAGGATGGATGGTCTTTGAGGCTCCAGCATTGATACCGAAAGGCAGAAGACAGGAACAGACGGGGTGCGGAACGTGATCTTTGCATTCCATTGTCTTCATGCATGTCATCCGATGTGTCTGTATATGGGCCAGTGACTGAGCTTGAGATTCTCTCTCTCTCTCCCTCTCTCTCTCTGCCTTTTATTACTCTCTCTCTCTCTCTCTCTCTCTCTCTCTCTCTCTCTCTCTCTCTGCCTTTTCTTACTCTATCTATGTATCTATCTCTCTTTGTCTCTCTTTCTCTTTCTCTCTCTCTCTCTCTCTCTCTCTCTCTCTCTCTCTCTCCCTTTTCTTACTCACTCACTCACTCTCTCTCTCTCTGCTTTTTTTACTCACTCTCTCTCTCCTCTCTCTCTACCTTTTCTTACTCGCTCTCTCTTTCTCTCTCTCTCTCTCTCTCTCTGCCTGTTCTTACTCTCTCTCTCTCTCTCTCTCTCTCTCTCTCTCTCTCTCTCTCGATGTCAGTGTCATACACACACACACACACACACACACACACACACACACACACACACACACACACACTGGACAAAGGACGGATCACATCAAAAGACAAACGGTCTCCGAGGTGCCAACAATGAAAGCATCAAGTCAGGAGACAGGAACACACCATGGGCGTTAGTATCGCAGCACCTGCATGCATGTCATTACACACCCACAGCCCCTGGGCAAGTGTCAGTTGAGCTGGGGTGTTGAGATATCTCTCTCTCTCTCTCTCTCTCTCTCTCTCTCTCTCTCTCTCTCTCTCTCTCTCTCTCTGTCTGCTGTGTGTGTGTGTGTGTGTGTGTGTGTGTGCCTGCTCTCTCTCTCTCTCTGCCCTCTATCTCTGCCCTCTCTCTCTCTCTCTCTGTGCCCCCCCTTCTCTCTCTCACTCTCTATCTGTCTCTCTGTCTCTCTCTCTGCCTTTTCTTACTCTCTCTCTCTCTCTGCACCTTTTCTTACTCACTCACTCTCTCTCTATCTCTTTATTTCTCTCTCTCTCTCTACCTTTTCTTACTCACTCTCTCTCTCTCTCTCTGTGCCTTTTCTCTGTCTCTGTCTCTCTCTGTCTCTCTCTCTCTCACTCCTTTTAACTAACTGTCTGACTTTCCACTTCTCTCTCTGACAGTCCCTTTCTGCGTCTCTCTTTGTACCTCTCTCTCCCTCTCTCTGTGCCTCTCTCTCTCACTCTCTCTCTCTCTCGATGTCAGTGTTAGTGTCACACACACACACACACACACACACACACACACACACACACTGGACAAAGGACGGATCACATCAAAAGACAAACGGTCTCCGAGGTGCCAACAATGAAAGCATCAAGTCAGGAGACAGGAACACACCATGGGCGTTAGTATCGCAGCACCTGCATGCATGTCATTACACACCCACAGCCCCTGGGCAAGTGTCAGTTGAGCTGGGGTGTTGAGATCTCTCTCTCTCTCTCTCTCTCTCTCTCTCTCTCTCTCTCTCTCTCTCTCTCTCTCTCTCTCTCTCTCTTTGTGCATGTGTGTGTGCTGTCTCTCTACCTATCTATCTCTCTCTTTCTCTGCCCCCCTCTCTCTGCCCTCTCTCTTTCTCTTTGCCTTCTCTCTCTCTGTGTCTCTCTGCCCTCCCTATCCGTATCTCTCTCTCACTCTCTCTCTGTCTGTATATCAGTGTCAGTGTCAGTGCCAGTCTCTCTCTCTCTCTCTCTCTCTCTCTCTCTCTCTCTCTCTGTCTGTCTGTCTGTCTCTCTCTTCCTCTCTCTGTCTCTCTCGGTGTCAGTGTCAGTGCCTCTCTCTCTCTCTCTCTCTCTCTCTCTCTCTCTCTCTCTCTCTCTCTTGTGTCAGTGTCAATGTCTTTCTCTTCCTCTCTTTCTCTCTCCCAGTGGCAGTATCAGTATCAGTGTCACACGCTCTCTCTCTCGCTCTCTCTCTCTCTCTCTCTCTCTCTCTCTCTCTCTCTCTATCTATCTATCTCCCCTATGCGTCTCTCTCTCTCTCAGTGTCAATCTCTCTCCCTCCCCTCTCTCTCTCTCTCTCTCTGTCTGTCTGTCTCTCTTCCCTTTGCCTCTCTCTCTCAATGTCAGTCTCTCTCCCTCCCCTCTCTCTCTTCCCTTTGCCTCTCTCTCTCAATGTCAGTCTCTCTCCCTCCCCTCTCTCTCTTCCCTTTGCCTCTCTCTCTCAATGTCAGTCTCTCTCCCTCCCCCCTCTCTCTCCCCACCTCTCTCCCTCTCAATTAGAACAAACAATTCTGAAGTTACTAAACTTTTGTTTTCTTCAACAACTTCCTGATATAAGAGAGAGAGAGAGAGAGAGAAGGTGGAACGGGGAAGAGAAATAAGGATAGAGGAGAGAGAGACACACACAGAGAGAGAGGGACAGAGACAGACAGACAGAGAAACAGGTGAGCACTTAAGTTGCTATTCTTCATAGCTCAGCATGCATGCAACAAAGTTTGTACGGAGGCTCCCGCCTCAACTGCCCAGTCGTGTGAAGAGAGTCACTGGTGATAACGTTTCCAGACTTTCCTCTGGTCAGGGAGAAAGACAGGGGGGGAGGGGAGATTAATCTGCAAGGCACTACCTCCCTGCCCTCCTTGTCGTCGGAGTGATTTCCCTTGGGAGTTCGTTTGCTCCCTTGTCCCAATTCCTGTCGCGTCATGCAAGCTCTGTTGGCAAGTGTGTTCGCATTTTCCTGGTATGGAGCGGTTTGCTTCTTTTTTCTTTCTTTTTTTTTTTTTTTTTCTTTTTTTTTTATCATGGGTGAAGTTTCAGTTTTCAGCTTCAGTTTCAGTTTCTCAAGGAGGCGTCACTATGTTCGGACGAATCCATAATACGCCACACCATGCAGATGCCTGACCAGCAGCATAACCAAACGTGCTTAGTCAGGTCTTGAGTGCATGTGCATGTATATATGTCTGTGTATCTATCAAGGTCAGTTTGTGCTACATAATTTTGCCAGAGGACAATACTCTCGTTGTCATGGGTTCTGTTTCAGTGCGCCAGGTGCGTGCTGCACACATAACCTCGGCAGGCCAAGTTAATTAAACGGCTCATCCGAACGATAAGACGCTCGGTTTGATTTTCCAGTCAAAGTGGGGAGAATGGGCGAGAGCGGGATTCGAACCCACACCCTCACAGACACTCTGTATCGGCAGATGAGCGTCTTAACCATTCTGCTACCTTCCTCCTTTCCTCGTGGGTGAAAAAGAGAATGACTGAAGAGAGTAAGGTGAAATATGTACCTGTCTGTCTGTCTGTCTGTCTGTCAGTCTGCGTACACATTAAGGCACTACAACTGCCAGCGAAAATTTCTAAACTGTTACAGAGAATGATTGTTGTTGGCACGATCTTTTCCGCCAGTGCTCGCGCGTTTGAATACCATCGTCGGAGCTTCGGATGTATCGTTCAAGATCAATGACGAAGCTGACAACAACTTTAGCTAGTTTTTGTTTCCTTCGTTTCATCTTTGATAAAAACTGGAAGGTCCAAAATTAGTGTGGATTAATGTGGAGTGATGGCCGTGTGGAGTGATGGCCGCGTCCGCCTAGGAAACGAAAGAATCTGCTCGCGCTGGTTCGAAACACGGCTCAGTCACCGATATTTTCTCTCCCTCCACTAGACCTTAAGTGGTGGTCTGGGCGCTAGTCATTCGGATGAGACGATTAAACGAGGTCCCGTGTATACCATGCTCTCAGCGCACGTAAAAGAACCCACGGCAACAAAAAGGTTGTTCCTGGCAAAATTCTGTAGAAAAATCCACTTCGACAGGAAAAACAAATAAAACTGCACGCAGAAAAAAAAATACAAAAAAAAATTGGTGGCGCTATAGTGTAGCGACGAGCTCTCCCTGGGGAGAGCATCCCGAATTTCACACAGAGAAATCTGCTGTGAGAAAAAGAAATACAAATACAAATTAAAGTTTGAGTTCAAAAATGTATGTCGGTTTAACAGCTCTGTGTGGCACATGTATGCACTCTTTGACCAATGTGAACGCGCAAATGCGCGAGCAAATGTTCCAAAAAGAGCATTACATTCGGTACACAGGCTACTTCCGGTGATTCTGTTGGTTTCAGGCAAACAGATTAAAATGAGTCTATTAATTAGAATTCAGAAATCATTGCAAGCTTAAAATTCGGAGCAAAGCTGCAATTGGTTGATGTCATTTTTTTTTTTTTTTTTTTTTTTTTTTTTTTTTTTTTTTTGCCGCAGGTGGCAGAAACTTTCAGACAGATATGTTCTATTCTATTCAAAGTTTCACATAAAAGAAACAAAATCTGTTCATTTAGAAAAAGCAATTGAACTTTAATGTGGCCAACTTTGCTTATTCCTTCGTTTTGTTTTGTTCGATTCTAGTACTCAGACTTGATTACGTTCATTTGGGGTGGGTTTATGGATGTAAAACAGGTTTCTCATGGAAACAAAAATAATTTCTATGTCGGAGCCATTCATTTAATAATATCTTGAATTTTCCCATACAGTGACCTCTTAAATTAAAAGATTTTCCACTTTCGGGGCATGCAAAACTGGTTCGTTCTCCCCCCCTTTATTACTCAACCATCAGTTCCTTTGGTTTGTTAACAACAGTGTATTCTCCTTTTAATACTGGGTTTGTAAAATACTTTAACTCACTCAGTACGTCCAGTCCTCTCTTCTCCTCTACACAGACCCCTCGGATGTCCAGTGGGTGTCTGAATGACCCAACCTTTAGCTTCCGTCGTCAGAATTGTGGTATTCTTTGTCAACATTCACCTCTTCAGTATAAGAGCCTTCCGCTTGCAATATTTGGATGGTGGTAATTGGGGTGAAACGCTGTTAACGACGTCTCTTTCGCCGTTCGTATGGAGAGAGTTAAAACTTCTGCTTGCAATGTCTGTTCTATTTGATATTGTTGATAGTCAACTGACACGAAATATTCCTTATGTGATTTTATTTTGATATATACCCCATTAATAAACTGTAGAACTATTATTCACCTGCACCACATACTAGATGTGTCGTTTTATAACGGGTTATGTTAATACTAAAATGATTTTTACTACTGACCTCTAGTAGAAATGGTTTTATCATATCATGTACACAGTATCACACTTAGCGCATGAGTCTTCGCATCAAAACACGTTCCAGTGAATAGCACGGAAAGAGTAATGGTAGCGATGTGATGCGGACATACACATTTACGCGCTCCGATTCCAGAGCGTCTTCATTCAAACAAGGAAAAGAGAAGGCGCGCGCCTTAAGATAAGACAGAAGTTCGCCAGATCTGTGCTCCTACAAAGGCGAGAGAAAGACTCGAAGGAGCATTGCTGACAAACCTAATGGCTGGAGCCTATAACTTTCGTGTTTACTGTTTGCCCATAATTCTTCACAGAGAGAAGGTAAGTGATACAAGAGAAGGCCAAATGCCAGAGCATATATGTATTCAGAGTCAGGATTTTGTTTTCCTCTGAACGACAGCAACGTCGCCCTATAATGAAATCGGGGAAGCAGCACAGAACGTACCAGAGTGATATCTATTGTCACGGGTAAATGAAGTGACTGCTTTGACAAGCAATTAGTTTGTGCCGTATATATATATATATATATATATATATATATATATATATATATATATATATATATATATATATCTTTGTATATATGTGTGGGGGTTGGGGGTGGGAGATATGGGCGTATATGTGTGTGCTTGTATAAGTAAGTGTTCATCTCTGTGAGTGTGTGTTTGCGTGCGTGTGTCTGTGTGTGTGTGTGTGTGTGTGTGTGTGTGTGCCGTGGAAGCTGCGATACGTAGGCTAGAAATGAGTGTGTGGAGGAGGGGGTTGGAGGAGGTGCAAGGTAATGTGTGTGTGTGTGTGTGTGTGTGTGTGTGTTGGAGCTCATGTACGTTTATATGTATTTGACTGTACTTTCATATCTGTGAAACTGCATGTTTGGTGCATTTCTGTTATGCATGTATGTGTGGGTGTATGTGTGAATGTGTGTCGTCATATTTTACATTCATTCGCTTAATTATCACCATTGTTGTCTTATTTATTTATTTATTTATTTTTTATTATTATCATTTTATTAGTATTACTATTATTATTACTACTACCTTTTTCTATATTATAATTATTATTTATTTATTTATTTATTTATTTATTTATGTAAGCTTATCTATTATTTATTCCCCCCCCCCCCCTTTTTTTTTTTTTTTTTTTTTTTTTTTTTTTCCAAGGCCTGACTAAGCGCGTTGGGTTACGCTGCTGGTCAGGCATCTGCTTGGCAGATGTGGTGTAGCGTATATGGTTTGTCCGAGCGCAGTGACGCCTCCTTGAGCAACTGAAACTGAAACTGAAACTGAAACTTGTGCCGTTCAACATAACACGCGAGGTGCCTGAAGCGCGGATCAACAAAATGTTCCCCATCCAACAACCTGTTCTGCCTGAAGTGCGGATCAACAAAATGTTCCCCATCCAACAACCTGTTCTGCCTGAAGTGCGGATCAACAAAATGTTCCCCATCCAGCAACCTGTTCTGCCTGAAGTGCGGATCAACAAAATGTTCCTTTCCAACAACCTGTTCTGCCTGAAGTGCGGATCAACAAAATGTTCCCCATCCAACAACCTGTTCTGCCTGAAGTGCGGATCAACAAACTGTTCCTTTCCAACAACCTGTTCTGCCTGAAGTGCGGATCAACAAAATGTTCCCCATCCAACAACCTGTTCTGCCTGAAGTGCGGATCAACAAAATGTTCCCCATCCAACAACCTGTTCTGCCTGAAGTGCGGATCAACAAAATGTTCCCCATCCAACAACCTGTTCTGCCTGAAGTGCGGATCAACAAAATGTTCCCCATCCAACAACCTGTTCTGCCTGAAGTGCGGATCAACAAAATGTTCCCCATCCAACAACCTGTTCTGCCTGAAGTGCGGATCAACAAAATGTTCCCCATCCAACAACCTGTTCTGCCTGAAGTGCGGATCAACAAACTGTTCCCCATCCAACAACCTGTTCTGCCTGAAGTGCGGATCAACAAAATGTTCCCCATCCAACAACCTGTTCTGCCTGAAGTGCGGATCAACAAAATGTTCCCCATCCAACAACCTGTTCTGCCTGAAGTGCGGATCAACAAAATGTTCCCCATCCAACAACCTGTTCTGCCTGAAGTGCGGATCAACAAAATGTTCCCCATCCAACAACCTGTTCTGCCTGAAGTGCGGATCAACAAAATGTTCCCCATCCAACAACCTGTTCTGCCTGAAGTGCGGATCAACAAAATGTTCCCCATCCAACAACCTGTTCTGCCTGAAGTGCGGATCAACAAAATGTTCCCCATCCAACAACCTGTTCTGCCTGAAGTGCGGATCAACAAAATGTTCCCCATCCAACAACCTGTTCTGCCTGAAGTGCGGATCAACAAAATGTTCCTTTCCAACAACCTGTTCTGCCTGAAGTGCGGATCAACAAAATGTTCCCCATCCAACAACCTGTTCTGCCTGAAGTGCGGATCAACAAACTGTTCCCCATCCAACAACCTGTTCTGCCTGAAGTGCGGATCAACAAAATGTTCCCCATCCAACAACCTGTTCTGCCTGAAGTGCGGATCAACAAAATGTTCCTTTCCAACAACCTGTTCTGCCTGAAGTGCGGATCAACAAACTGTTCCTTTCCAACAACCTGTTCTGCCTGAAGTGCGGATCAACAAAATGTTCCCCATCCAACAACCTGTTCTGCCTGAAGTGCGGATCAACAAAATGTTCCTTTCCAACAACCTGTTCTGTCTGAAGTGCGGATCAACAAAATGTTCCTTTCCAACAACCTGTTCTGCCTGAAGTGCGGATCAACAAAATGTTCCTTTCCAACAACCTGTTCTGCCTGAAGTGCGGATCAACAAAATGTTCCCCATCCAACAACCTGTTCTGCCTGAAGTGCGGATCAACAAACTGTTCCTTTCCAACAACCTGTTCTGCCTGAAGTGCGGATCAACAAAATGTTCCTTTCCAACAACCTGTTCTGCCTGAAGTGCGGATCAACAAAATGTTCCCCATCCAACAACCTGTTCTGCCTGAAGTGCGGATCAACAAACTGTTCCCCATCCAACAACCTGTTCTGCCTGAAGTGCGGATCAACAAACTGTTCCTTTCCAACAACCTGTTCTGCCTGAAGTGCGGATCAACAAAATGTTCCCCATCCAACAACCTGTTCTGCCTGAAGTGCGGATCAACAAAATGTTCCTTTCCAACAACCTGTTCTGCCTGAAGTGCGGATCAACAAAATGTTCCCCATCCAACAACCTGTTCTGCCTGAAGTGCGGATCAACAAAATGTTCCCCATCCAACAACCTGTTCTGCCTGAAGTGTGGATCAACAAAATGTTCCCCATCCAACAACCTGTTCTGCCTGAAGTGCGGATCAACAAAATGTTCCCCATCCAACAACCTGTTCTGCCTGAAGTGCGGATCAACAAACTGTTCCTTTCCAACAACCTGTTCTGCCTGAAGTGCGGATCAACAAAATGTTCCCCATCCAACAACCTGTTCTGCCTGAATGGGGATCAACAAACTGTTCCTTTCCAACAACCTGTTCTGCCTGAAGTGCGGATCAACAAACTGTTCCTTTCCAACAACCTGTTCTGCCTGAAGTGCGGATCAACAAACTGTTCCTTTCCAACAACCTGTTCTGCCTGAAGTGCGGATCAACAAAATGTTCCCCATCCAACAACCTGTTCTGCCTGAAGTGCGGATCAACAAAATGTTCCCCATCCAACAACCTGTTCTGCCTGAAGTGCGGATCAACAAAATGTTCCCCATCCAACAACCTGTTCTGCCTGAAGTGCGGATCAACAAAATGTTCCCCATCCAACAACCTGTTCTGCCTGAAGTGCGGATCAACAAACTGTTCCCCATCCAACAACCTGTTCTGCCTGAAGTGCGGATCAACAAACTGTTCCCCATCCAACAACCTGTTCTGCCTGAAGTGCGGATCAACAAAATGTTCCTTTCCAACAACCTGTTCTGCCTGAAGTGCGGATCAACAAAATGTCCCTTTCCAACAACCTGTTCTGCCTGAAGTGCGGATCAACAAAATGTTCCCCATCCAACAACCTGTTCTGCCTGAAGTGCGGATCAACAAACTGTTCCTTTCCAACAACCTGTTCTGCCTGAAGTGCGGATCAACAAAATGTTCCCCATCCAACAACCTGTTCTGCCTGAAGTGCGGATCAACAAAATGTTCCCCATCCAACAACCTGTTCTGCCTGAAGTGCGGATCAACAAAATGTTCCCCATCCAACAACCTGTTCTGCCTGAAGTGCGGATCAACAAAATGTTCCCCATCCAACAACCTGTTCTGCCTGAAGTGCGGATCAACAAAATGTTCCCCATCCAACAACCTGTTCTGCCTGAAGTGCGGATCAACAAAATGTTCCCCATCCAACAACCTGTTCTGCCTGAAGTGCGGATCAACAAACTGTTCCCCATCCAACAACCTGTTCTGCCTGAAGTGCGGATCAACAAAATGTTCCCCATCCAACAACCTGTTCTGCCTGAAGTGCGGATCAACAAAATGTTCCCCATCCAACAACCTGTTCTGCCTGAAGTGCGGATCAACAAAATGTTCCCCATCCAACAACCTGTTCTGCCTGAAGTGCGGATCAACAAAATGTTCCCCATCCAACAACCTGTTCTGCCTGAAGTGCGGATCAACAAAATGTTCCCCATCCAACAACCTGTTCTGCCTGAAGTGCGGATCAACAAAATGTTCCCCATCCAACAACCTGTTCTGCCTGAAGTGCGGATCAACAAAATGTTCCCCATCCAACAACCTGTTCTGCCTGAAGTGCGGATCAACAAAATGTTCCCCATCCAACAACCTGTTCTGCCTGAAGTGCGGATCAACAAAATGTTCCTTTCCAACAACCTGTTCTGCCTGAAGTGCGGATCAACAAAATGTTCCCCATCCAACAACCTGTTCTGCCTGAAGTGCGGATCAACAAACTGTTCCCCATCCAACAACCTGTTCTGCCTGAAGTGCGGATCAACAAAATGTTCCCCATCCAACAACCTGTTCTGCCTGAAGTGCGGATCAACAAAATGTTCCTTTCCAACAACCTGTTCTGCCTGAAGTGCGGATCAACAAACTGTTCCTTTCCAACAACCTGTTCTGCCTGAAGTGCGGATCAACAAAATGTTCCCCATCCAACAACCTGTTCTGCCTGAAGTGCGGATCAACAAAATGTTCCTTTCCAACAACCTGTTCTGTCTGAAGTGCGGATCAACAAAATGTTCCTTTCCAACAACCTGTTCTGCCTGAAGTGCGGATCAACAAAATGTTCCTTTCCAACAACCTGTTCTGCCTGAAGTGCGGATCAACAAAATGTTCCCCATCCAACAACCTGTTCTGCCTGAAGTGCGGATCAACAAACTGTTCCTTTCCAACAACCTGTTCTGCCTGAAGTGCGGATCAACAAAATGTTCCTTTCCAACAACCTGTTCTGCCTGAAGTGCGGATCAACAAAATGTTCCCCATCCAACAACCTGTTCTGCCTGAAGTGCGGATCAACAAACTGTTCCCCATCCAACAACCTGTTCTGCCTGAAGTGCGGATCAACAAACTGTTCCTTTCCAACAACCTGTTCTGCCTGAAGTGCGGATCAACAAAATGTTCCCCATCCAACAACCTGTTCTGCCTGAAGTGCGGATCAACAAAATGTTCCTTTCCAACAACCTGTTCTGCCTGAAGTGCGGATCAACAAAATGTTCCCCATCCAACAACCTGTTCTGCCTGAAGTGCGGATCAACAAAATGTTCCCCATCCAACAACCTGTTCTGCCTGAAGTGTGGATCAACAAAATGTTCCCCATCCAACAACCTGTTCTGCCTGAAGTGCGGATCAACAAAATGTTCCCCATCCAACAACCTGTTCTGCCTGAAGTGCGGATCAACAAACTGTTCCTTTCCAACAACCTGTTCTGCCTGAAGTGCGGATCAACAAAATGTTCCCCATCCAACAACCTGTTCTGCCTGAATGGGGATCAACAAACTGTTCCTTTCCAACAACCTGTTCTGCCTGAAGTGCGGATCAACAAACTGTTCCTTTCCAACAACCTGTTCTGCCTGAAGTGCGGATCAACAAACTGTTCCTTTCCAACAACCTGTTCTGCCTGAAGTGCGGATCAACAAAATGTTCCCCATCCAACAACCTGTTCTGCCTGAAGTGCGGATCAACAAAATGTTCCCCATCCAACAACCTGTTCTGCCTGAAGTGCGGATCAACAAAATGTTCCCCATCCAACAACCTGTTCTGCCTGAAGTGCGGATCAACAAAATGTTCCCCATCCAACAACCTGTTCTGCCTGAAGTGCGGATCAACAAACTGTTCCCCATCCAACAACCTGTTCTGCCTGAAGTGCGGATCAACAAACTGTTCCCCATCCAACAACCTGTTCTGCCTGAAGTGCGGATCAACAAAATGTTCCTTTCCAACAACCTGTTCTGCCTGAAGTGCGGATCAACAAAATGTCCCTTTCCAACAACCTGTTCTGCCTGAAGTGCGGATCAACAAAATGTTCCCCATCCAACAACCTGTTCTGCCTGAAGTGCGGATCAACAAAATGTTCCCCATCCAACAACCTGTTCTGCCTGAAGTGCGGATCAACAAAATGTTCCTTTCCAACAACCTGTTCTGCCTGAAGTGCGGATCAACAAACTGTTCCCTTTCCAACAACCTGTTCTGCCTGAAGTGCGGATCAACAAAATGTTCCCCATCCAACAACCTGTTCTGCCTGAAGTGCGGATCAACAAAATGTTCCTTTCCAACAACCTGTTCTGCCTGAAGTGCGGATCAACAAACTGTTCCTTTCCAACAACCTGTTCTGTCTGAAGTGCGGATCAACAAAATGTTCCCCATCCAACAACCTGTTCTGTCTGAAGTGCGGATCAACAAAATGTTCCCCATCCAACAACCTGTTCTGTCTGAAGTGCGGATCAACAAAATGTTCCCCATCCAACAACCTGTTCTGCCTGAAGTGCGGATCAACAAAATGTTCCCCATCCAACAACCTGTTCTGCCTGAAGTGCGGATCAACAAAATGTTCCCCATCCAACAACCTGTTCTTGTTCTGCCTGAAGTGCGGATCAACAAAATGTTCCCCATCCAACAACCTGTTCTGCCTGAAGTGCGGATCAACAAAATGTTCCCCATCCAACAACCTGTTCTGTCTGAAGTGCGGATCAACAAAATGTTCCCCATCCAACAACCTGTTCTGTCTGAAGTGCGGATCAACAAAATGTTCCCCATCCAACAACCTGTTCTGCCTGAAGTGCGGATCAACAAAATGTTCCCCATCCAACAACCTGTTCTGCCTGAAGCGCGGATCAACAAAATGTTCCCCATCCAACAACCTGTTCTGCCTGAAGTGCGGATCAACAAAATGTTCCCCATCCAACAACCTGTTCTGCCTGAAGTGCGGATCAACAAACTGTTCCCCATCTAACAACCTGTTCTGCCTGAAGTGCGGATCAACAAACTGTTCCTTTCCAACAACCTGTTCTGCCTGAAGTGCGGATCAACAAAATGTTCCTTTCCAACAACCTGTTCTGCCTGAAGTGCCGATCAACAAAATGTTCCCCATCCAACAACCTGTTCTGCCTGAAGTGCGGATCAAGAAACTGTTCCTTTCCAACAACCTGTTCTGCCTGAAGTGCGGATCAACAAACTGTTCCTTTCCAACAACCTGTTCTGCCTGAAGTGCGGATCAACAAACTGTTCCTTTCCAACAACCTGTTCTGCCTGAAGTGCGGATCAACAAAATGTTCCCCATCCAACAACCTGTTCTGCCTGAAGTGCAAATCGGCAGCCAGCGACAGTTTGCTGAACAGAACGTTCATATCGAGACATACAATCCCGTCTTTGCACTTGCATGTAATCTTAACTGTCATAACCCCCGGCAATGGAAGCCAAAGAACAGTTAGCATTGTGTTTAACCCTTTCACCACCAAGCTCGCATTTATGCACAGGCGTGGTAGAGGTCCCGTGTCACTCAAAGGTGACCATTCATTGGTCTGTTATCCATGAACCTACTGATCTTAATGTTCGGTGGTAGGATAGGCCATATTTTCTATACATCGCAGGGGGAATCCCCAGCTATTCTTAGCCACTGTCTTTTCTGTGTTTATACCACAACGGATTTTTTTACTCTGAATTGACCGGCGGTGAAAGGGTTAAAAGGGGTTTTGCTGCGATACGGTGATGAATCCAAGAGTTGAGCGCATAAGGCATTTCGATAAGCTATGCAGGGAGTAAATGTGTAAAGGGAAAGTGCCGGGAAACAAAAAAAAAAAAAAGCATTCCGTCAAATCACTTGACACCTCCCTTGGGTCCTGATAAGTTCCCAGTACACAGACGTACCTCGTCACTGACAAGTGTGCACGGTGTTTGCTGACGTAGACAGATGATGGTCGCGGCGTCACACACGTCCCTCGGAGGCCATCCTGTGAAGAAGAAGAAGAAGGGTGCGTCGGTCAGCCTGATGGTCAGTACGTCATCTTGCCGCACAGGGGGTATAGTCTGCCCGTCAACTGTGCTGAGAGAGGTTGTTGTGTGCTATGAAAACAGTGATTATAGAAGTACGACCCTCTCCTAGGAATCGTTTGTTGGGTGGATGGATATACAGACAAACAAAAAAAATAGAGAGAGAGTGAGAGAGAGAGAAAAGTAAGCATTCCAACAATATCTGTGGATGTGCATGGGTGGGATAAGCGTTTGTGATTTGTTGTTGTTGTTGTTTTCTTACAAACACAATCACCACCGCCAAATAGGGTGGACACAAAAGGAAGATGGCAGAACGGATAAGACGCTCATCAGCCAATACAGTGACCGTGAGGGTCTTGGTTCGAATCCCGCTTGTGCCCTTTCTCCCCAAGTTTGACTGGAAAATCCAACTTAGTCTAGTCATTCGGATGAGACGATAAACCGAGGTCCCGTGTGCAGCACGCACTTGACGCACTGAAAAAGAACCCATGGCTCTGAAAAGAGCATGTCCTCTGGCAAAACATTTGCCAGGAGAAATCCTCTTCGATAGGTACACAAATATATATATATGCATGCACTCAGCACGTTGGGTTATGCTGCTGGTCAGGCATCTGCCTAAGTGATGTGATGTAGCGTGTATGGAGTTATCCGAACGTAGTGACGCCTCCTTGAGAAACTGAACCTGAAAGTGCATCATATTGCCGCCAAGCGAATATAGGTATGCCCGTAAACTGCTTCGCTGGACAGGACACGTTGTCCGCATGACAGACAGCAGGATCCCGAAGATGCTGTTGTATGGCCAGCTGAAGGAAGGCCGCCGCAAACTTGGAAGACCCCGCAAGCGCTTCAAGGACACCTTGAAGACAAACCTCAAAGCCTGTGACATAGACATCGCTTCCTGGGAAACTGATTCCCTTGACCGCTCTCGCTGGAGGATGCTGTACTCTAGTGGCATAAAGACGTTTGAAAACAAGAGAACGCTGGCCATCAAGGAGAAGCGTGAGCGAAGGAAGCAGGGCTCAACTTCTGGAGACATTTTCCACTGCAACACCTGTGGGAAGTGCTGCGCATCTAGAATAGGCCTCTTCTCCCATAATTCACACACCGACAGATAAGCCTGCCTGCCTACTCGTCCGTCGGTCCGACGGGAGACTGTATCATCGTCAAACTACGCAAAGAGAGGTTGTTGCGTATTTTGCAGACAGTGATTATATAAGAAAGGCTCTATCCAAGGAATCGTTAGTTGGTGGGTATACAGACAAATAGAGAGGGAAATAAAGTAGGTATTCCAGCAATAATCTGTTGTTGTTGCTGTTGTTTTCTTACAACCACCACCACCACTACTACCACCACCACCACCACCA
>NC_134893.1:67836173-67858673 GCF_041734735.1 Babylonia areolata | reverse complement strand
GTCTCCGACCGAGGATAGGCGCCATAGTATCCATATCAATATCAATATCAATATCAATATCAATCTCTCTGTCTGTCTGTCTCTCTCTCTGTTTCTCTCTCTCTCTCTCACACACACACACACACACACACACACACACACACACACACACACACACACACACACACACTCACACTCACACACGTTCTCGCGCGCGCACTCTCTCTCTCACTCTCACACATACACTCTCTCTCTCTCTCTCACTCTCTCTCTCCCTCTCTCTCTCTCCTTTCTCTCTCTCCCTCTCTCTCCCTCCCTCTCTCTCTCTCCCTCTCTCTCTATTTCTCTCTCCCCCTCTCCCTCTCTCTCCCTCTCTCTCACTCTCTCTCTCCCTCTCTCTCCCCACCCCTCCTATCTCTCTCTCTCCCATGTCCCAGAGTGGGCGTGTGCGAGTGCGTGTGCGAGAATTAGTACGGAGTCGACGTCTCCTGACACAAATAGTGATCAACGTGTCTGCAGTGGCGTCAATTCATGCATTACAGTAAGACGACAATTTGATTAGCGCGTGACTGGTACACGACTACGCAGGCAGGCGACAATATCAATGATTGATTAATTAACAGATAGCCAGAGGAACCTGAATGCGCATGCGTATGTAGTGCGTGAGCCGTCAGCAAATGCATCCTTGTCCGATGCGATGAAGATTTTCAGTTTCAGTTTCAGTAGCTCAAGGAGGCGTCACTGCGTTCGGACAAATCCATATACGCTACACCACATCTGCCAAGCAGATGCCTGACCAGCAGCGTAACCCAACGCGCTTAGTCAGGCCTTGAGAAAAAAAAATATATCGATAAGCTTACATAAATGATAATTATGATATAAAAAAAGGTAGTAGTAATGAAAATAATAATAAAATAATAATAATAATAATAATAATAATAATAATAATAATAATAATAATAATAATAATAATAATAATAATAATAATAAATAATTAAATAAATAAGACAACATGAAGAACAAAATGTTTGTTATGTTGTTGTTGTTGGGGATTTTTAGTTGCTGGGGGATTTTTTGTTGTTGTTGTTTTGTTTGTTTGGGGTTTTTTTTTCATATCCCCTCCACACAGTAACTCAAGCCACAGACTACAGTTATTCAAGAAAGCACATGACTTCAAGAAAAGACCAGCCAGATAAGAAGAATGCCCTTTTGAAGAGCACGGATTCTGAATGACGCAGAATTTCGTTTTCCTAAAGGTAGAGTCTTAATTAATTAATGTGCTGGGGGAAATTCCCTAGTTTTCTAAGTGACAAAGATTTTTTTTTTCGTTTTCCTAATTCTTGTTCTGAATCTTGCTAGGGTAGAATCCTAATATGCTGGTTGGAAAAATATATATATGTGTGTGTGTGTGTTTGTATGTGTGCGTGTGTGTGTGTATGTGTGTGTGCGTGTGTGTGTGTGTTAGAGAGAGAGAGAGGGAGAGAGAGAGAGAAGGACTACAAGAAGAAGAAGAAGAAGAAGAAGAAGAACAACAACAACAACAACAACAACAACAACAACAACAACAACAAGAGGAAGAACAACAACAACAACAACAACAACAACAACAAGAGAAAGAACAAGAATAAGAAGAAGAGGAGGAAGAGGAAGAAGAAGAAGAAGAAGAAGAAGAAGAAGAAGAAGAAGAAGAAGAAGAAGAAGAAGAAGAAGAAGAAGAACAACAACAACAACAACAACAACAACAACAACAACAACAACAACAACAACAACAACAACAACAACAACAACAACAACAGCAACAAGAAGAAGAAGAAGAGAAGAACAAGAAGAAGAAGAAGAACAAGAAGAAGAAGAGGAGGAGGAAGAAGAAGAAGAACAACAACAACAACAACAACAACAAAAAGAGGCAGAGGAAGAAAAAAGAAGAAGAAGAAGACAACCACAAGAAGAATGAGGCTCAAGAGAGAGAGAGACAGACAGACAGACAGACAGACAGACGGACGGACAGACTGACAGACAAAGGTGACCGTCAAGGACAGCGTTAACAGATCATCAGGCTCAGCTGACACTCCCAACGATTCTTCTGCTCTCCACCTCCCAGGTCTCCTTAGCCACAAGAAAACACTTCACAAGATATAATACCCCCCCCCCCCCCCCACCAAGCCCAGCCCTCCCCCCCCCCTCCTCCCCGCCGCCTGAGAGAATGGTAAACGTTTGCTTCCAGAGACACTACGCCTGGATAATCAACGATTCCTGGAAAATCGGTTGGAGGGCAAGGATAAATCAAATGTTCCAAAGCAAACACGGTACTGTGTGTTTTGGATTGTAGGCACAGAAGGTGGGGGGTGGGGGATGGGGGGTGGGGGTGGGTGGTGGTGGGGGATGGGACTTTTATTCGAATCCGATTAGAATCGGAGAGAATAAAATCTTGAAGAAGCTGGAGCGAAATTTGTTATCGGCGAGAAATAATTTGTTTAAGGCTTCTCAACATTGGGTTTATCACAAGTAAATGAAAACACACAGAAGGAATCAAGATATGAGAGAGAAAAAAAAAACTAAAGAAGTAAATGTAATTGGTAAATAAGTAAATGGATTTATTTTTTAACAATAACGTAATGGTTGAAGATAAAATTGATTTCAAGATACAACATGAAAACAATAAGTGACTACAAACAAAACGAACTATATCAAATCTGAATGAAACACAGTGACAAAGAGTGGGGTTTTTTTGTGTGTTTTTTGTTGTTGTTTTTTTTTTTAGAACAAAATATTTGATGAAATAAATATTTCAGTAAATCAATAAACAAACAAGATTAAAGATGAACATGTCAATTGTAACATCCAAACGAAATGGGTTGTGTAGTTCTTCTTGTTGTTGTTGTTTTAACTCTCTCCATACGAACGGCGAAAGAGGACGACGTTAAAAGCGTTTCACCCGAATTATCATCATCAAAATATTGCAAGCGGAAGGCTCTTATACTGAAGAGGTAAATGTTGACAAAGAATACCACACTTCTGACGACGGAAGCTAAAGGTTGGGTCATTCAGACACCCACTGGACATCCGAGGGGTCTGTGTAGAGGAGAAGAGAGGACTGGCTGTACTGAGTGAGTTAATTAGCGTTTCAATAAAGCATAAACAAGCAAATAAATAAACAGATGTGCACATCCAAAGACAAAGGAATGTATAAACAGATAGACGATAACAAAATAAACGGTTATTGCAATGAAAACACAATTGAACAAAGAAACCCAAACAGAATCAAATGAGAGGGAAAATCAACTGAAAAATAAAGGAATAAAGACACTAACTAATTTAATTTTTAAAGGTGTAAAAGAATAGAATAAAGGACATTTTTAAGTAAAACAAAAACAAAACAAACAAACAAACAAACAAAAAATGGATGAGCAGAATTGCTGTACTATTCCACGAATAACAATAATAACACATAATGAAATAGAACAATTCTTACATTACAACATAATATGTAAGTGCACACACACACACACACACACACACACACACACACACACACACAGAGAGAGTCTCTCTCCCTCCCTCTCTCTCTTTATCTCTCTCTCACACACACACACAAACACACACACACACACACAGAGTCTCCTCCCTCCCTCACCCTCGCCCTCTTTATCTTTCTCTCTCACACACACACACACACACACACACACACACACACACAAGAACAGGGGGGGAGAGAGAGAGTCTCTCTCCCTCCCTCTCCTTCTCTCTCTTTATCTCTTTCTCTTACACACACACACACACACACACACACACACACACACACACGAGAGAGAGAGAAAAAAAGAAAAAAAAGAAGAGCAACAACAATAACATACACAAGAACAAGAAGACCAAGAACAGAAAATAAGAAGAACAACAAGAACAACAACAAGAAATCGAAAAAGAAGAAGACGGAGATAACGAAGAAGAAGAAGAAGGCTGAACATGACATCAAGCAGAAATTAGTCCCAAAAGGCGAAGAACTGCAGGCAAAGATTGCATTCACAGAGTCAGAGCCTTAGCAAACAACGTTCCATCCTTTCCCCAAGGTCTCAGTAGCGAAAGCCCTCTCTCTCTCTCTCTCTCTCTCTCTCTCTCTCTCTCTCTCTCTCTCTCTCTCTCTCTCTCTCTCTCTCTCTCACACACACACACACACACACACTTTACCAGATATGTATTCCCCCCTGAGAGAATGGTAAACGTTTGCTTCCGAAGATTACGCCTGGCAGACAATATATACTTTAGCGATGCCGGTAAACAAACTAAGGGTGATATTAATCAGGTGTCCCAAAGCAAACAACCTCCAGTGTTTTCTTGATGGGTGAGGGTGGAGCGGGGGGGTGTGGGGGGAGGGATATGGAGGGCATGGGTTGAGGAGGGGAGGGGGGGGGGAGGTGTTTCTCAAGGAACTGGTGTCGGAGAGTGAGGTGGGAATGATGCTTTGGAAACTGTGTTTTATGTTATCAGATTACGTTTGTCTGTTTGTTTGTTTGTTTGTTTTGTATTTCTTTCTCAAGGTTAATGTGATTGGTTGCTGGGGGAGAGGGGCGGGGCGTGGGGGCCGGGGGGGGGGGGCGAAAAGGGGGTGGGGGGGGGGGTATAAGGGATTTTCGTTTTGTTTCTTTGTTTTCATCTGAGGAATTACTGTTCTTGTTTTTGTTGTTGTTTTCTTGTCAACCTTTAGTTGTTCCTACAGTTGCTTATATATATATATATATTTGCTGTTGTTGTTGTTGTTTTGTTTTTCGAATCATCCTTGGCCTTGAGAAAGGAAATGATGTCCAATGTAAATATTTTAAGACTGTAGCCTGCAAGTATCATCACACACACACACACACACACAGGTGAGAGCTTTTTCCAACACTTACTCTCTCTCTGTCTCACACACACACACACACACACACACACTAACACTAACACAATAACACACACAACACCACACACACACACACACACAAGCCCCCCACCCACCCACCCCCACCCCCCCGCACACACACACACACACACCTACTGAAACCCACACACACACAAATTGAAAACAGTGCCCGCCGGCTCTCTACACACAAATACAGGAAATACGAGACCCAGCGGGCACTATGAGGACAAGGAAATGAATGTACCGACTCGTCTCCAAAGATGCTTTGCTGTGCAAGTCTGCAGGTGTTCCGAAGGCTTCCTTCTGCAGGGGCGTCCGGGTCACAATGCTGGGCGACAGCTGGCTGCTGAGTTCTGTAGGGACTTCCTCTGGATTATTACTACTAACTCCTATAAGTCTTGGTGATGTCTTTGCGATCAATACATTTATATACGAGAAAGAAAGAAAAAAAAGGACTGTATATTGGGTTTGTTAGATACAGAGGTAGAGAGAGAGAGGGGGGGGAGGGGGGGAGAGAGAGAGAGGGGGGGAGGGAGGGAGAGAAGTCGTGAGAGACGTAGAAAGAGAGAGAGACAGAGAGAGCTAGAAAGAGAGACAGAGAGAGGGAGGGAGAGAGAGAAGTCGTGAGAGACATAGAGAGAGAGAGAAATATAGAAAGAGAGAGAGAGAGAGTGAGAAACATAGAGAGGTAGAAAGAAAGACAGATGAAGAGAAAGAGAGAAGCAGCAATGACACATTTTTGTTGAATAAACATACATATTTAGGTCAAGCTCTGCTTCCCACAAATACGTTGGATCAAAGAATAGAAAATTAGGAACATCTTCTTCTTCTTCTTCTTCTTCTTCTTCTTCTGCGTTCGTGGGCTGCAGCTCCCACGTTCACTCGTATATACGCGAGTGGGCTTTTACGTATATGACCGTTTTAAACCCGCCATGTAGGCAGCCATACTCCGCTTTCGGGGGTGTGCATGCTGGGTATGTTCTTGTTTCCATAACCCACCGAACGCTGACATGGTTTACAGGATCTTTAACGTGCGTATTTGATCTTCTGCTTGCTTATACACACGAAGGGGGTTCAGGCACTAAGCAGGTCTGCACATATGTTGACCTGGAAGATCGTAAAAACATCCACCCTTTACCCACCAGGCGCCGTCACCGTGATTCGAACCCGGGACCCTCAGACTGAAAGTCCAACGCTTTAACCATTCGGCTATTGTGCCCGTCAAAATTAGGAACAAGATGTGAGAGAATCTGAGCGCGCTGGTTCGAATCACGGCTTAGCCGCCGATATTTTCTCTCCCTCCACTAGACCTTGAGTGGTGGTCAGGACGCTAGTCATTCGGATGAGACGATAAACCGAGGTCCCGTGTGCAGCATGCACTTAGCGCACGTAAAAGAACCCACGGCAACAAAAGGGTTCTTCCTGGCAAAATCCTGTAGAAAAATCCACTTCGATAGAAAAAACAAAATTTAATAAAACTGCACGCAGGAAAAAATACAAAAAAATGGGTGGCGCTGTAGTGTAGCGACGCGCTCTCCATGGGGAGAGCAGCCCGAATCTGTTGTGATAAAAAGAAATACAAAATGATATGTACATATATATATATATATATATATATATATATATATATATATATATATATATATATATATATTCAAGAGCATTGGTGCACATGATAATATGCACTTATGGGCCAGCCCGCACGCATGCACGAACATACCGGTACACAAATTCCTACGAAATAATGCATACTTACACACATGCTTGCATGTGCACGTGCGCGCGCGCGCGAACACACACACACACACACACACACACACACACACACACACACACACACACACACACACACACACACACACACACACACACACACACACACACACACACACACACACACACACACATTTTTCTCAGACAGTTTATTATACATTGGCCACAGGCTATCAAACGAAGACGAAAGACTTGTCTTTGGTGACATATGTGACAGTCTCTCTCTGTCTCCTTCTCTGTCCCCCCCCCCTCTCTCTCTCTCTCTCTCTCTCTCTCTCTGTCTCCGACCCCTCTTTCTCTCTCTCTCTCTCTCTCTCTCTCTCTCTCTGTGTCTCTCTCTGTGTGTCTCTCTCTCTGTCTGTCTCCGACCCCTCTTTCTCTCTCTCTCTCTCTGTCTCTCTGTCTCTCTCTCTCTCTCTGTCTCTCTCTCTGTCTCTGTCTCCGATCCCTCTCTCTCTCTCTCTCTCTCTCTCTCTCTCTCTCTCTCTGTCTCTCTCTCTGTCTCTGTCTCCGATCCCTCTTTCTCTCTCTCTCTGTCTCTCTCTCTCTCTCTGTCTCTCTCTCTGTCTCTGTCTCCGACCCCTCTTTCTCTCTCTCTCTGTCTCTCTCTCTCTCTCTCTCTGTCTCTCTCTCTGTCTCTGTCTCCGACCCCTCTTTCTCTCTCTCTCTGTCTCTCTCTCTCTCTCTCTGTCTCTCTCTCTCTGTCTCCGACCCCTCTTTCTCTCTCTCTCTCTGTCTCTCTCTCTCTCTGTCTCTGTCTCCGATCCCTCTTTCTCTCTCTCTCTGTCTCTCTCTCTCTCTCTGTCTCTCTCTCTCTCTCTGTCTCTCTCTCTGTCTCTGTCTCCGACCCCTCTTTCTCTCTCTCTCTCTGTCTCTCTCTCTCTGTCTCTCTCTCTGTCTCTGTCTCCGACCCCTCTTTCTCTCTCTCTCTCTCTGTCTCTGTCTCCGACCCCTCTTTCTCCCTCTCTGTCTGTGTATCAAGGAATACAATATCAATAGGAATAACTAGACATTCTTTACACATCCGTTTGCATAAAGGCATGATCGAGTAGCTATCCTTTCATTAAATAATGAAAACGTTCTTTTTTTTTTCTTTTCTTTTTTTGTGTGCTTGAAGTGAGTCCTGTCAATGTCGTCAGTGTCGGCAGATTCATGGGACGCTGTTGTTTGAGGGACGTGGTGGCGGTCTCCACTCTGGGAGGGACACTCACTCAGTCTGGCTCCGCGACTAAGCCATTATTGTCGTTAGTAGGGGGCTTAGTAGGTGGTGTCCTAAGTACGTTAAAACAGAACAGGCACCACTGAACACCACCGAAGTGACTCAGCAGCAGTGCAGGGTCTCCTCTGGTGTGTGGCCTCCTGGCGACCTAACATTGATGGCTCCCTGTGGACTGCCGACGCTGGACCTACGACGGACGAACCCGGGTGTGGCCGTGTATGGGGGAATCTAAATGAGCGGCGTGGGAGTAATGCCACTTAAACGGTGCAGATGATGGGGCAGAAAAAAAAATGTTCTATTTTTCATTCGCCGGATGTATTGTAGATGCATATAACATTAGAAGTAGAAGATTAACTCTCTCCATACGAACGGCGAAAGAGACGACGTTAACAGCGTTTCATCCCAATTACCATCATCAAAATATTGCAAGCGGAACGCTCTTATACTGAAGAGGTGAATGTTGACAAAGAATACGACAATTCTGACGACGGAAGCTAAAGGTTGGGTCATTCAGACACCCACTGGACATCCGAGGGGTCTGTGTAGAGGAGAAGAGAGGACTGGCCGTACTGAGGTAGTTAACCGAAAGATACTTTTAGCATGATAGAAATACAATGAAGAAAAAAAAGATAGGTAAAAAACCAAAAAGATGTTCGGCTGAAAAGTTGGATGGTCACATGGTCATACTACTTAGTATTATTTAATGTCAATCAATTAACTGACATGCATGACTAGTATGAAATATGTTATATTAATGTCGTTGGTGTGAATGTATGCGATTATTGATATATACTCCAGTTGCTTGTTATTTCCCCCTATTTTTCATTTTGCTTTTTTTTTTCTTTTCGTCGCTTGTTTATATATGCTGAATCATCCCTCTTGGCACTAAAGCTGTAAAACGCTATTTACCAATTGAAAAAAATTGTCATTGTCTTTGTTTCTTTGTGTATCCTCGAGTGTTTGTGTGTGTGTGTGTGTGTGTGTGTGTGTGTGTGTGTGTGTGTGTGTGTGTGTGTGTGTGTGTGTGTGTGTGTTTGTGTGTGTGTGTGTTTGTGAGTGAGTGTTTGCGTGCGTGCGTGTATGCAAACTTGTGTGTGTGTGTGTGTGTGTGTATGTGTGTGTGTATGTGTGTGTGTGTTTGTGTGCTTGTATGTACGTGTGAGTGTGTCCACTGAGTTAATCAAGAGAGGCCATGATAATTTTTGTTGTAGTTGCTTTTGGTTTACTTTCTTTCATGCATGAAAAAGGGCCTAATGTTCCAGCGTCACACACACACACAAACACACACACACACACACACACACACACACACACACACACACACACACACACACACACACACACACAAACACACACACAAACACACACACAAACGCATTAACACACACACGCACGCACACACACACACACACACAGAGCACAGCACAGCACAGCACAGCACAGCACTATTTGGAAGTCCTGTCTAGCATACAAAACTTTCTGATCCTATTTTGGCAGCTTGTGGCTGTCTTTACCTCCACTGATGGATACTGCGATTGAGCACAGAGAGACAGAGGAAGAGAGAGACAGAGACACACACAGACACACACACACGCACAGACACACAGACAGACCAAGAGAGCAGCTCAGCATTTGACGCTTTCATCGCACTAAAAATAACTCCCGAAATAAATACAGTCTGCGGCCAGCCCAGAGTAAAAGATCAAAAGTCTCTATAATTATAGTCTTCTCGGATAGCAGTCCCCTCAAACCTTTCCACCACCTGACTGGTTTGAACCCTCGACCCTCATCCAACCCTCTACCTATAAATACCGTTAACTCTCTCCACACGAACGGCGAAAGAGACGACGTTAACAGCGTTTCATCCCAATTTCCATCATCAAAATATTGCAAGATCAAAATATATACGCTCTTATACTGAAGAGGTGAATGTTGACAAAGAATACCACAGTTCTGACGACGGAAGCTAAAGGTTGGGTCATTCAGACACCCACTGGACATCCGAGTGGTCTGTGTAGAGGAGAAGAGAAGACTGGCCGTACTGAGTGAGTTAATGCTTTGACTGGTTATCAGAGGAATCAAGCATAGTGCAAAGGTGTATTCAAGAGAAGGAAACAGACGGACGAAAGAGGTTCTAACTGCATTAGGATGGATGCACGACTCGCCATTTTAGCCACCATCAAGAAATCGCGGAAGTGGTCTCTGGGTAGGATTCGTGTGTGAGTGAGAGAGCAGGGGGGTGGGAGGGAGAGAACCGGAAATGACTTCCCCCCCCAAAAAAATATACAGAGTACCACCACTCGTGATGGTAAGATGACTGGGGTAGGAGAGAGGGTAGGGGTGGTCAGGGAAGGGTGCAGTGGTGTGTGTGTGTGGAGTCAGCCCTAGTCACGTCACGTAGACAAGTGGGGCAAAAGAGTGCAAGGTGTTATTGATGTCTTTTTACTGAATCACGTTTCATGGATGCGCTTCGACTCACAACCGCGTAAGAAAAGTTTGGAAGTTTTTTGGTAGTTTATGTTTCGGTGGTCACGTTTACTTATTAGCATAATCAATCTAAAGACATAAGAACAAAAAATTGCATTTCAACATTCCCATATAACCAAATGAAATCTTTTTTTCTTCATTTTTATATGCACAGAATTGCATAGTTGTGTGTGTGTGTGTGTCTGTGTATCTGTGTCTGTATCCATGTGTGCCCTTGTCCACACGTACACGCACCAATGATTCTTTTTCTGTAAGAATTGCACTTTACAAATGTCGTTTATCATCGTTATTATTACGCTTACTGTCAGGAAATGGATGGCTCAAAACTATTAGGCAGCAGTGGAATTTGACAAAGGTTAACTCGTTGGCCCCATAGTTCAGGAACCTCTGAGGACAGGGTCAGGAAGAACGGAAATTGAGAAATAAAGTTTGTCGCCACGGGCGAAACAGAAAACTTGCTGAAGTAGTTGTGGCAGTTTGGTTTCGTCAGGACATATGAGATTGCTGTCCACGCCTTTTTCCATTTCCATTACCATGCATAATCAGATTGTGCAGCGGTAAGTGAATTCTGTGGTTGTAAATCTTCTGTTTCCAGTTCGTTCTCCCTCAGCACGTGCAGACAGCTCACATATGTAACTGCATGCACCATCATTATTAGACTTTATCATTGGTGCACATTATTGTTTCACTTTCTTTTAGGTTGCATGAAATCAAAGACATCGGTGGTCGAATATCTGGTTTTGGAGGATGGTGTAGAGAATTAAACGTTCGGTCTCTCTGTCCAATTAGCGATGTCAAAAGTATTTTGTGATCATTGCCTGTAAGTACCCTCACGATACGCACACACACGCCCACACACATACGCACACACACACACACACACACACACACACACACACACACGCACGCACGCACGCACGCACGCTCGCACGCCCATCACATTTTGGAAGTGCTGTCTGGCATACAATTCTTTCTGATCTCATTTTGGCAGCTTTTCAGACCGACAGACAGGCAGTCAGAGATAACACAGAGCAGCTCAGCCTTTCATGCTTTCATCGCACTAGAAATGACTCCCGAAATACTGTCTGCTGCCAACCCAGAGCAAAAGATTAAACGTCTCTGTACAGAATCCTTGGATACTAGTCCCTAACCTTTCATCTGCCTGACTGGTTCGTATCCCCCACCCTCATCCAACCCCTACCTAGAGGAACCAAGCACAGCGCGAGGTGCAGCAAAGTGTAGGAAACAGACGGACGAAAGAGGTTATAGCTGCATTAGGATGGATGCACGACTCGACATTTTATCCACCATCAAGAAATCGCGGAAGTGGTCTCTGGGTAGGATTCGTGTGTGAGTGAGAGAGCAGGGGGGTGGGAGGGAGAGAACCGGAAATGACTTCCCCCCAAAAAAAAACATATATATACAGGGTACCTCCACTCGTGATGGTAAGATGACTGGGGTAGGAGAGAGGGTAGGGGTGGTCAGGGAAGGGTGCAGTGGTGTGTGTGTGGAGTCAGCCCTAGTCACGTCACGTAGACAAGTGGGGCAAAAGAGTGCAAGGTGTTATTGATGTCTTTTTACTGAATCACGTTTCACGGATGCACTTCGATTCACAACTGCGTAAGAAACTTTTGGAAGTTTTTGGTAGTTTATATTTCAATGGTCAAGTTTGCTTATTAGCATAACTGTGGAAAATAACCAATCTAAAGACAAACGAAAGATGTTTCAGACAGATGGATAAATACTTATCACCAAAGTGGGCAAGCATTTTCAAACTACATATTGATCAGGAAATTGTTATCGGACCAGACGATGAAGCACTCACAACAGAAGAGAAGAGATTTTCTGAAAGAATCCAGAAATGAAGAGTACTATTTTATTATCTCACCAAGACCCGTTTCATGTGTGGTGTATGCAACACACACTATACACGAGAATCATAGTCAGTCAATATAACTACATAATAGAAATCAAAGTGATATGAACCTCTCCTACAATAATCACGACCATGCCAATGCAATGATAACACTACTCTCACCGTCACTCAATATCAATACATTAAAGACATAGCTTGCTTTTAGAAGAAAAAAAAACCGTGATGCAAATCTCATATACAATAATCACAAATCAGCACAGTCATGCACTAATCACTGTAAGAGAATACATAAATTTCATACTATATCTGAAACATGGACATGAGTGATTTAAACCGAGCTATTTAAAACTATTTAGAATCCATACACAGTACAGATTTCGCACGTACGTATATGCATGCAAGCACACACACACACACACACACACACACACACACACACACAGAGAGAGAGAGAGAGAGAGAGAGAGCATGGAAATAGGTCCATTAGGCCTTCTGGGGAAAAAAAAGTGAAACGCTAATCACACAAAACGAGAAAGGTTCAGGAACTAGTCAGTGCACTCTAGTCAAAACACGTTTATCTGTCTTTCTCCTCCCCAGCAACGAAAACCCACACATTCGACCACCAACGTCTAACATTTTGCCCAGCTCGAAAGAAAGCGAGATGACTTCAACCTCCATTTTCTGCAACGACTATGTTCACCAGCGATAAAATCTGAAAACGGCCATGCGCGCAGTTATATATGTGAGCTGTCTCCACGGACAGAGCGGACAACGAGAGACCGGACTACGAACATAAGATCTACATCTACAGAATTCACTTACCGCTACAAAATCTGATTATGCATGGTAATGGAAATGGAAAAAGGCGTGGACAGCAATCTCATATGTTCTGACGAAACCAAACTGCCACAACTTCTTCAGCAAGTTTTCTGTTTCGCCCGTGGTAACAAACTTTATTTCTCAATTTCTGTTCACCCTGACCCTGTCCTTAGAGGTTCCTAAACTATGGGGCTAGTGCGTTAACCTTTGTCAAATTCCACTGCTGCTTAATGGTTTTGAACCGTCTATTCCACGCCAATAAACGTAATAATAACTATGATAAATGGCATTTGTAAAGCGCAATTCTTGCAGAAGAAAATCGTCGCTGCTTGCACGCGTGGACACGTCCACACACATCCACACACAAAATACACATGTGCTCGCATACACAACTATATAATTCAGTGCGTATTAAAAAAAAAAAGAAGTAAAAGAACTCACTGTAAGGATTTCATTTGGTTGTAGAGTTTGAATTGAAATGTCAATTTTTTTTTTTTTTTTTGATGTCTTTACATTGGTTATTTTACGCTGTTTTGGTAATCAATAAACGTGACCATCGAAACACAAACTTCCAAAGTTCGCTACACGGTTGTGAGTCGAAGCGCATCCGTAAAACGTGATTCAATAAAGCAAAGACATCAAAACACCTTGCACTCTTTTGCCCCACTTGTCTACGTGACGTGACTAGGGCTGACTCCACACACACACACCACTGAACCCTTCCCTGACCACCCCTACCTTCTCTTCCCACCCCTGACATCTTACCATCATGGGTGGTGGTACCCTATATGTTTTTGTTTTTTTGTTTTTTTGGGGGGAGTCATTTCCGGTTCTCTCCCTCCCACCCCCCTGCTCTCTCACTCACACACGAATCCTACCCAGAGACCACTTCCGCGATTTCTCGATGGTGGCTAAAATGGCGAGTCGTGCATCCATCCTAATGCAGTTAGAACCTCTTTCGTCCGTCCGTCTTTGCTGCACCTCGCGCTGTGCTTGGCTCCTCTAGGTAGGGGGTGGGTGAGGGAGGGGGATACGCACCAGTCAGGCAGATGAAAGGTTAGGGACTAGTATCCAAGGATTCTGTACAGAGACGTTTAATCGTTCGCTCTGGGGCCGCAGACAGTATTTCGGGAGTCATTTCTAGTGCGATGAAAGCGTCAAAGTCTGAGCTGCTCTGTGTTATCTCTGACTGCCCGTCTGTCGGTCTGAAAAGCTGCCGAAATGAGTTCCTCCGCCTCTTCCTCCTTTTCCTCATCCTCACACATTTTCGCAAAGTCAAAAAAAAGTTGAGATTCGTCAATATCAAGCAAGGGGAAAGTTTTCCACATTGTGTGGAAGAAAATATGTAGTGTGATCGTCCAGACTTCTTCTTCTTCTCTTCTTCTGCGTTCACTCGTATGTACACGAGTGGGCTTTTACGTGTATGACCGTTTTTACCCCGCCATGTAGGCAGCCATACTCCGTTTTCGGGGGTGTGCATGCTGGGTATGTTCTTGTTTCCATAACCCACCGAACGCTGACATGGATTACAGGATCTTTAACGTGCGTATTTGATCTTCTGCTTGCATATACACACGAAGGGGGTTCAGGCACTAGCAGGTCTGCACATATGTTGACCTGGGAGATCGTAAAAATCTCCACCCTTTACCCACCAGGCGCCGTCACCGTGATTCGAACCTGGGACCCTCAGATTGACAGTCCAACGCTTTAACCACTCGGCTATTGCGCCCGTCGATCGTCCAGACAATTTAGCAGCTAGTTCCAAGGAATATCTCAGTATGGCTGGTTCCCCATTTTTGTGTGAGCTTTACGATGATTTGCTTTGACGATTTCAGATTGTAAACGAAAAATTGTATTGCTAAACGTGAAGGAAACAGGTGTCTGCCTGTGCCGTTTTGACGACTGCTTTTGAATTCGTTTTGGGTTGCTGTTGAAGGCCAATACATTGTAGCCTTGGGTCATTGGGAAATGCTTTATTTTTCTCTACTGTCTGTGATTATTTGCTGCTTCTCTCTATTGACCGGTTCTTTCTGATTGATTCATTGCGTGTCTTCGCACTTTTCCTTATTTTATAATCATCCCAAGTCGTCTATAGGTAGTAACGTGAACGAAAAATAGGCTGGCAGAATCATAAAAAAATATTGTTCAAACAAAAGTTTGCTTATGACAAGTAAACAGACATATAAGTAAACAGACAAACAAAAAAGCCTTAAACGAATAGAGATTTCAAAGCTGGGCTAGTGTGTGTGTGTGTTTGTGTGTGTAACAAAGAGAACAAAGAGAGGCACAGAGAGAGGATGGGGAAGACAGGCAGTCAAAGAAACCATGCTTTGTTCAGAGAGACACAGATAAGTGAGTGTTACAGAGAGAAAGAGGGGGGGGGGAACACACACACACACACACACACACACACACACACACACACACACACACACACACACACACACACACACACACACACACACACACACTGAGAGAGGGGGGTGGAGGGAGGGGGAGAGAGGGGGGGAGGGAGGGAGAGAGACAGAGAAAGAGAGAGAGAGAGGGAGAAAGGGAGGAAGGGGGAAAGAGAGAGAGGGAGGGAGAGAGAGAATGATTGAATCTTTATTCCCCAATGGTGCAGGTATGCACAGTAGCAACAACAAAAAAGAGAGAGAGAGAGAAGGGGGGAAGAGAATGGAATGGAAAGAGTGGGAGACAGACAGACAGACAGACAGACAGACAGACAAACTGACAGAGACAGAGAGGCAGAGAGACAGAGACAGAGAAAGAGAGCCGTCATCGATGTTGCTCTTATCTCAAAAGATGGAATCTAATCGACATGGCGGGATGGTAGTAGGATTTATGAATTCTCACCATGTCGAATAGATTTCCATCTTTCGAGATAGGGACAACCTCGATGACAGCTTCACACCAAAGAGATGAAATAACACACCAAGAGAAAGATGAGTGACAAGGAGACAGAGGAGAGAACCTCAGATAAGCAGAGTACACAGACAGGAAGCTCCCACACAGGACAGGAGGCAGGAAGGAGGGAGATACGAGAGGAGGAGGAGGAGAAGGAGGGCAAGGAAGAGACAGAGGACAAGCCCATAGGACAGGAAGCATAGGCAATCAGCAGTTCGGTACAGACCAACTCAGCAAACTTCGCTTCAGCTCCGTATCCCGGGAGGATCGAATAGAATATAGTCTTTATTACCAAGTGTACCGGGGTCACAAGGAATATTAGGGGTGGGGGATAGATAGTACATAAAACAAAAATGTACAATATAAATCGAAAATCATACACAGTCACAGTCAAAGAAACAAAGATACAAAGAGAGAGGTATGAAGGGGGAGAGAGAGAGAGTGTGTGTGAGAGAGAGAGGGTGGGGTTGGGGTTGGGGAGAGTTTAATGACTAATCAGCTTGCGCCCTTTTCAAGATCATCTTTTTCAAAGGGTTGAGTCAGACGGCTGTTCAAATCAGTGGTCAGTCAGTCTTCATGTTTTGTTTTGTTTTTCACGGAAGTGATCACTGGAGTGGAGTGATGGCCTAGAGGTAACGCGTCCGCCTAGGAAGCGAGAGAATCTGAGCGCGCTGGTTCGAATCACGGCTCGGCCGCCGATATTTTCTCCCCCTCCACTAGACCTTGAGTGCTGGTCTGGACGCTAGTCATTCGGATGAGACGACAAACCGAGGTCCCGTGTGCAGCATGCACTTAGCGCACGTAGAAGAACCCACGGCAACAAAAGGGTTGTTCCTGGCAAAATTCTGTAGAAAAATACACTTCGATAGGAAAAAAACAAATCAAACTGCACGCAGGAAAAAATACAAAAAACCAAAAAAAATGGGTGGCGCTGTAGTGTAGCGACTTTCTCTCCCTGGGGAGAGCAGCCCGAATTTCACACAGAAAAATCTGTTGTGATAAAAAGAAATACAAATACAAATACAAATACTCTCTGGTTCGTAGCCATGGTGGTCAAGACCTGCACAGCCAGTCCTTCAGGTGTTGTTGTTTTTTTCAGGGACGACTTGGAGACGAGTTCAGCGACACATCTGTCTTGCGCCTTTTTCAAAGTTATCTTCTTCTTTTTTTATTTTTTTTTTCAAAGTTCTTCTTCTTCTTCTTCTTCTTCTTCTTTTTGTGGCCTCAGTTGCATGCAGGTCATGGAGCACCAGAATGTGTTGGTCTTTTTTTTTTCTTTTTTTTTTTTTGGTGCTTTCACACGCCTTCCTTCTTCATTGACCAAAAAAAAAAAAAAACTTTTTTTTTCGTCTGTTTTTTGTTTGTTTGTTTGTTTGTTTGTTTTTTAATATAACATGTCAGTTTTCGATTAACACATTGTCTCTAAATGTATTCAAAGTAGTATTCTTCCAAATTTCTTCTTGGAGACGAGTTCAGCGACACATCTGTCTTGCGCCCTTTTCAAAGTTTTCTTTTTTTTTTCTTTTTTTTTTCAAAGTTTTTCTTCTTCGTTTTTTTTCTTTTTGTGGCCTCAGTTGCATGCAGGTCATGGAGCACCAGAATGTGTTGGTCTTTTTTTTCTTTTTTTTTTCTTTTTTTTTTTTTTTTTTTTGGTGCTTTCACACGCCTTCTTCATTGGCCAAAAAACCCAAAACCTTTTTTTTTTTTTTTTTTTTTTTTAATATAACATGTCAGTTTTCGATTAACACATTGTCTCTAAATATATTCAAAGTAGTATTCTTCCAAATTTCTTCTTGGAGACGAGTTCAGCGACACATCTGTCTTGCGCCCTTTTCAAAGTTTTCTTCTTTTTTTTTTTTCTTTTTTTCTTTCAAAGTTCTTCTTCTTCTTCTTCTTCTTCTTCTTCTTCTTCTTCTTCTTCTTCTGTGTTCGTGGGTTGCAACTCCCACGTTCACTCGTATAAACGCGAGTGGGCTTTTACGTGTATGACCGTTTTTTTAACCCGCCATGTAGGCAGCCATACTCCGCTTTCGGGGGTGTGCATGCTGGGTATGTTCTTGTTTCCATAACCCACCGAACATTGATATGGATTACGGGATACTTAACGTGCGTATTTGATCTTCTGCTTGCGTCTATACATGAAGGGGGTTCAGGCACAAGCAGGTCTGCACATATGTTGACCTGAAAGATCGTAAAATATCTCCACCCTTTAACCACCCGGCGCCGTCACCGTGATTCGAACCCGGGACCGCACGTACACACACACACACACACACACACACACACACACACACACACACACACACACACACACACCAGCCGATGCCGGTATTTGCAATGACGATTTGAACCACAGACCGCAACACAGACTCCAGGATCAAAAGTCTCTGGTCCAACTTCACCCGGACATGGATTATCGTACCCCAGTGATCCTCTCTGGTCCTTCTTCTTCTTCTTCTTCTTCTTCTTCTTCTTCTTCTTCGTACGTATGTCTTTGTTTGCTCGTTGTATAATGTGTGTGTGTGTGTGTGCGCGCGCGCGCGCGCGTGTGTGTGTGTGTGTGTGTGTGTGTGTGTGTGTGTAAGTACGTACGTACATGATAATATACCAATTTGTTCTTTTCATTGCTTTGTTACTTTTAAAAGACTATTCCAGTTACTATTCTTTATTCGTCATTCTTATTATTTTATTTTATTTCATTTTATTTCTTTATTTCTGTGTTTTGTGTCGTTCTTTATTTTTATGTTTTGTGTCGTTAAATGGGCAGAATTGTTAAAAAAAAAAAAAGGCCTTTACTGCGCCTAATTGTTTACCCATTAAAGATTCAATCAATCGATCTTCTTCTTCTTCTTCTTCCGAAATTAGTTCCTGGTTCATGACACGCGACCAACCTCTCTGAATGCAACGCAGTTCAAACGAGTGGTGAGTTTAAAGTGTGTTGAATGCATAGAACTCATTTTCCGGAGGTATGAACCCACCACGATAGCAGCAGGCCAAAAAAAAAAAAAAAAAAAAAAAAAAACCCTGTTGTTGATCCATTAGCTTTTCAGCACTTTCGTTTGTTGTAGTGATTAACCGGTTGTTCGCGTGGTTTCGGTGGAGCGTTTAATGCCTGATGTATTTCTTTATGTTCCGTGTTGTTGGGTTTTTTTGTTGTTGTTTTTATGGGTTTTTTGTTTGATGCTTTTTTTTTTGCTTTCTTTTGTTTGTTTGTATGTTGGTTGTTGTTGTTTTTTTGGTTTTTGTTGTTGTTTTTCTTTTAAAAAAAATAATAATAAAATCACTAAGTGGAACGTCTTCGTTTTGAGTTTGTTATCATTGTATTATTATTATTATCATAATTATCATTAAAGATGATGATGCTCATGATGATGATGTTGATAATAATAATAATAATAATAATAATAATAATAATAATAATAATAATAATAATAATATAATATACAATGATAATATCATCATCATCATCATCATTATTATTATTATTATTATGAATAATGATGATGATGATGATGATGATGATGATGATGATGATGATGTTGTTGTTGTTGTTGTTCTTGTGGGTTTTTTTATTAACGTTGTTATTGTTGTTGTTGTTCTTGTTGTGTTATTATTATTATGTTGTTGTTGTTGTCGTTGTTGTTGTTGTTGTGGTTGCTGTTTTTTTAACTCTCTCCATACGAACGGCGAAAGAGACGACGTTAACAGCGTTTCAGCCCAATTACCATCATCAAAATATTGCAAGCGGAACGCTCTTTTACTGAAGAGGTGAATGTTGACAAAGAATATCACAGTTCTGACGACGGAAGCTAAAGGTTGGGTCATTCAGACACCCACGGGACATCCGAGGGGTCTGTGTGGAGGAGAAGAGAGGACTGGCCGTACTGAGTGAGTTAACATGACCAGTCGCCTGAGTTTTCCTATCTCGCCAAAGGTTCGCCACCATCGTTTTGTCAATGCTATTAGTTTTGAAAGTTCTTTTGGTAATCCGTCACAAATTATTTTGATGAGTCCAGGGTGTGAACACGGTGAACTGGCGTGAGAATGGATTTCTGAATTGCACACCAGCCTCTGGTGTTTATAGTCAGACTGCGGAGTTGATATATACACATATTTATCTAGATTGCCAGCTCGTTTTGTATTTGTATTTGTATTTCTTTTTATCACAACAGATTTCTCTGTGTGACATTCGGGCTGCTCTCCCCAGGGAGAGCGCGTCGCCACACTACAGCGCCACGCTTTTTTTTTTTTTGTATTTTTTCCTGTGTGCAGTTTTATTTGTTTTTCCTATTGAAGTGGATTTTTCTACAGAATTTTGCCACGAACAACCCTTTTGTTGCCGTGGGTTCTTTTACGTGCGCTAAGTGCATGCTGCACACGGGACCTCGGTTTATCGTCTCATCCGAATGACTAGCGTCCAGACCACCACTCAAGGTCTAGTGGAGGGGGGGAGAAAATTTCGGGGGCTGTGCCGTGATTCGAACCAGCGCGCTCAGATTCTCTCGCTTCCTAGGCGGACGCGTTACCTCTAGGCCATCGCTCCACTGGGTTGATGAGGTCAGTAGTACAAGCGCTCCTTTCCGAATGGTTAAAAACAAGAATCCTTATCTAATTGTTGGATGTGTGTACAATTAGGGGGAAAAACATTAAAATGACGTTATGATTTGTATTTCTAAAGGTTGTCTTATAGCTGATGTGTATGACTGGTGTCATGTTAGGACTAGAGTGGGGTTTTTTCTTTGAAAAAAATTATTTGAATGATTTTGTTTTGGCTTTTTCACCCACAGTTGTGTGTGTGTGTGTGCGTGTGTGTGCGTGTGCGTGCGTGCGAGTAACCCTTTTGAATCAGAAACACTTTCTGTTCGTATTCCCACTTTTTTGCATTCAAATTCCACAAGGTTTCTGTACATCCCCTCCAACATTTGCTCTTTATTGTCGATGAAGTCTTCTTCCATTTCACGCATAAGCTTCATCCATCAAGTAAATCCCATCCCTGCCCATTGCCCTGTTAGCGAAATCGTGGGCTAACACACCTCTCCTCCCTGTTGCAATCTGTTCAGCCATCTGCCACATCTGACACGCGCATCCTCATTCCCAGAAACACCATGTAAGCCTACGATTTCTCAAAATCCCACAATTTCTCTCACCTTATTGCGAGAAAATGTGGTCGTTCCCCTCCCACGTTTTCTCTCAATTGTGAGAAGTGTGTGAGAAAACGTGGGAAGTCCGCCGTGTTTTTTATCAAATGTATTTCCTTTATCATCGGAGTTGGTTTCGTGTCTCTTCCCAGTGCAAATCTTAAAGAAAAATGAGACCAAAAAAAAAAAGAAAGGAAAAGAGAAAGAAGGGGGGCGACGTCGACAACGATCATGATGATGATAGTGGTTTCGGTGAAGACATCAACAGTAATGACACTGAAACACAGCAGCAAAGACAGAAGAAGGCTGGTATAGCCTCTTTAATCCTGAGCAAGCCACACAGAACACACGGACAATACAGAACAAACACATGGTTGCCTCGGTGGTTTTTCAACTGGAAATGAACAAATAATGAACCAGGAGATGAAATGATTAACAAATAGTAAAGAGTGGTAATTATCTCCCTTCACAAGGTACACAACTTTAAGTCAGTGCTGCTTCCGATTCAGCTAGCACACAGGTAAACAAAAGGTACATTGGAACAAACCCAGACACTTCCTCAAAAACGGAAGCGCCGGGCATGTCCTTATACCGATCATTTGACATGTGCACACAGCAGCAAAGACAGAAGAAATGTGCAAAACAAATTAGCTTTTACTCAAGACTGGCATAGCCTCTTTAATCCTGAACACTGAAACACATCTAATTTTGTATTTCACATAAGATGGATCGCTGCAATGCATCGACCTCAAATTCAACATCGCGCGGAGAGAACAAAAATCGTGGGGTTGCGAGAAATCGTGGGCTTAAACACCAAGTTCTTAACAGCCACGCGTCTTCAGCGATTTACAGCTGACCTCTTTTGAAGCCAGAGCTCTCCAGGCGTTAACTGGGGCCCAAACATACCATTACCATATCCCATTCTGATCACCGAGCAGGCCGGGACCATCTCTGCTCTCTAACTCTCGAGGCCTCTCTGAAAAGATTGTCTCAAAGTGGAAAGAAATGGGGAACGGGTCATCCAACGGGGGACTTCAGAAAATTAATTCACTTTCCTCGCTGGTGTTAAAGTTTAGCGAGCTGTTGCCGTTAAAAGGTTACATCGTTCAGTGCTGAAGTCCCTTTAAGCTTTCCTCATCAGAGACCAGGCTTTTATTATTAAGTGTGGCTAGTTGCGTTTGCACCGTTAAAAGGTTACATTGTTCAGTGCTGGAGTCCTTAAGCTTCCCTCATCAGAAACCGGGCTTTCATTATTAAGTGTGGCTAGCTGGCAGCTTGGGCAATGGACAAGCACGGTCTTCGTGAAAAAGAAGAAAAAAAATACATACATTAATCTTCTTACGAGGGCCACGGAACGAGTCGGGTCTGGTGAGGGGCTTCTTAAACGGCTGATGTCTTCTTCCCTGGA
>NC_134893.1:67821173-67831173 GCF_041734735.1 Babylonia areolata | reverse complement strand
CGCCGTTCGTATGGAGAGAGTTTTAATAAAAGTCTTCCCTGTGAACGGTGCTGAAGGGATGTTGCTTGGATTGGATGGTCCTGACCGAACTGCTGATTGCCTGTACTTTCTGTTCTGTGAGTCTGTCCTGTCTTCTCCTCTCCCTGCTTTCTCTTCATCCTGTCTCTCTCCCTCCTTCCGGCTTCCTGTTCTGCCCGCTAGCTTCCTCTCTCTCTCTCTCTTGCTTCTCTTACTTCCTCTCTGCTGTCAACTTGTCAATTACCATTATTGTCTATTATGATAGTTGTTGTTTTGTTGTTGTTGTTGTTGTTGTTGTTTTAATCTCCTGTGAAGCTGTCATCGAGGACGTTCCTATCTCGAAAGATGGATTCATTTTGAGGTGTATGAGGCTTTCTGAATACGACTCTTTGTCTCTGTCTCTGTCTCTCTGTCTCTGGCTCTGTCTCTGTCTCTGTCTCTCTCTCTCTCTCTCTCTCTCTCTCACTCACACACACACACACACACACACACACACACACACACACACACACACACACACACACACACACACACACACACACACACACACACACACACACACACACATCTTATATCACGTTTCATGAGTCAGGTTCTCACTATGCGTAAACATTCAATGAGCCAATATTCAGCATTTCCCCAGAGTCGTAAGATTCATCCCATGCTTTTCTGCTGGTGTGAGACGTCAATAATTATGACTTCCAGAGATGTGGATATACCTCTCATTTTGTTGGAAACGAGGAGGCGGGGAGAGACAGACAGACAGATATACACACGAGACAGACACAGAGAGAGACAGAGCGACAAACACATAAAGAGAGAGGGAGAAAGAGAGAGGGAGGGAGAGGGTGGAAAGAAAGACAGACAGACAGGTATACAGACAGATAGGCAGAGAGAGAGAGAGAGACAGAGATGCAGAGAGACAGAAAGTCAGAGACAGTCAGACAGAGACAGAGACTAGACTGATAAGCAAACAGATGTAGACACATGGAGACAAAGGGAAGAGAGAGAAGAGAGACAGAGACAGGAGAGAGAGAGGGGGGGGGGGAGATGGATATATAGATAGATAGATAGATAGATAGATAGGTAGGTAGGTAGAGAGAGAGAGAGAGAGAAAAACAGACAGACAAATAGACAGACTGACAGAGAGAGACAGAGACACAGAGCCATCGATAAAGAGACAAACAGAGACAGACACGGAGAAAGAGACAAGGGAAAGAGACACAACTCAAGAGAAACAAAAACCAAAGAAGTTTATTATAATAAAAAAAAATTGGTGGTAGATTTCTTTCTTTCTTTCTTTTGCGTCCTTGGGCTGCAACTCCCACGTTCACTCGTATATACGCGAGTGGGCTTTTACGTGTATGACCGTTTTTAACCCGCCATGTAGGCAGCCATACTCCGCTTTCGGGGGTGTGCATGCTGGGTATGTTCTTGTTTCCATAACCCACTGAACGCTGACATGGATTACAGGATCTTTATCGTGCGTATTTGATCTTCTGCGTGCGTATACACAAGAAGGGGGTTCAGGCACTGGCAGGTCTGCACATATAATGACCTGGGAGATCGTAAAAATCTCCACCCTTTACCCACCAGGCGCCGTCACCGTGATTCGAACTCGGGACCTTCAGATTGAAAGTCCAACGCTTTAACCATTCAGCTATTGCGCCCGTCGGTGGTAGATGAATCCTCTTTGTTTAGTGGGATACGACGTTTCGAGCCATTGGCCCGTTGTCAAGTGATGATGAAAAGAGGACAGTGTGGACAGGAAAGCCTGTCGATGTGAGAAATGGGTGATGACATCTCACTACTTTCTGTTTTGATGGACCATGCACACTAAACCACTTGCTGATCACCATTCAGTGGAATACATACTCTCTCTCTCTCACACACACACACACCACACACACACACTCACACCACACACACACACACACACACACACACACACACACACACACGAAAAAAAAAAAAAAAAAAAGCGTGTGTGTGTGTGTGTGTGTGCAAAGGATTGCAAAGGAACGCCAATATTCATTCATTCATTCAAGACGATGAACGCCTGTCACACCCATTTTCTGTTAGCCATGAATTGGCACTTTCATTATACTCATTGTGTCATTATACTCTCTGTCTGTCTGTCTGTCTGTCTGTCTGTCTGTCTGTCTGTCTCTCTCTCTCTCTCTCTCTCTCTCTCTCTCTCTCCCCCCCCCCCCCCCTCTGTATCTGCGTCTGTCTGTCTGCTTGTGTGTCTTTCTATCCGTCTGTCTGTCAGTTTGTCAGTCTGTCTGTCGGTTGGTCTTTCTCTCTTTGTGTCTGTCTCTGTCTCTGTCTCTCTGTCTTTATATGTATCTGTCTCTGTCTGTCTCTGTCTCTGTCTCTCTCTCTTTCTCTCTCTCTCTCGCTCTCTGTGTATTGTTAAATTACGCTTGGGACTATTGCCTCTTAAAGGAGCTACTTTCAAATCATTTTTCAACAATAATCAGGATAAACTTTGCAGCTTATGTGCAGTCACGGAAGACGAGGAACATGTAATTTGTGTTTGTCCTTTGAATTCCGAAATTAGAGATAAATACCTGGACTATTGTAGCATACAATCTCTACCACAATTGCTAAAATGTGACAGCATGCTTAAAAACTAGGAACTTAGGAATTTATATCTTTTATGCATTGAAAATTCGAAACAATTTCGTAGGTAATATAGATAAGTAATGCCCTCTGTACTGGCTGTCAGTTGTGAAAATAACTGAAAATCTGTAGGTTTAGGAAATTCCACTTTCTTACATACATGGCTTGTTCATGTTTTCGTTTTACCTTGATAGGCATTCTATATTGTTCTTTTTGTTTCTAGGGGCCGGAGGCCTATGGAATAAAATTTTGTTCTTGTTCTCTCTCTCTCTCTCTCTCTCTCTCTCTCTCTCTCTCAGGGTGCTGTCAGTGTGTGTGCGTGCGTATGTGGGTATGTATGTGTGTGCGCTCGCGCGCGAGCGTCAGTGTGTGTATGCATGTGTGTGCACGGGTGTGGGTGTGTGTGTGGGGGTGGGTGGGTGGGTGGGGGTTGTTTTCTTCATTATGTATACCCTTCTGCATGAAAACCTTTTTCCTTTCATTTATGTGTGTGCTATTTGTAATAGATGTAGATTAGCGAGGACAGATTGGAAGAATAGGCTATGCCTAAAATTTTAATCCTTGAATAAAAACGTTTTGAGTTCTGAGTTCTGAGTTCTCATGCTTTCTTCTCCCTCTATCTTTCTCAATGAACAAAACGCATGCGAGGGTTAACTCGCTTGTGTCCATTTTAAGGGGGTGGGGGGGGGGGGGGGGGGGGGGGGTTGCGGGGGGTGAGGGGGGGAGGGGTTCGTATAAGGTAGCAGCTGACTACAGTCAACTGTTTTCAATTTCTGACTTGCGGACAAGAAGGAAATGTTGCTGGACATTAGCAGCAAAAGTCAAGCTTTGTCTTTCTCTCTCTCTGGGAAATTCTTGTCTTTATTTGGCGACCAGTATCTCTTTTCATCCTTCAGTTTCAGTTTCAGTTTCAGTAGCTCAAGGAGGCGTCACTGCGTTCGGACAAATCCATATACGCTACACCACATCCAAGCAGATGCCTGACCAGCAGCGTAACCCAACGCGCTTAGTCAGGCCTTGAGAGAAAAAAAAGGTGAATAAATAATAGATAAGCTTACATAAATAAATAAATAAATAATAATTATAATATAAAAAGGTAGTAGTAATAATAATCATCATAAAATAATAATAATAATAATAATAATAATAATAATAATAATAATAATAATAATAATAATAAAAAATAAATAAATAAATAAGACAACAATGATGATAAATAAGCAAATAAATGCAAAACATGAAGACACACATTCACACGTACACCCACACATGCATAACAGATATGCACCAAACATGCAGTTTCACAGATATGAAAGCACAGTCAAATACATATAAACGTACATGAGCTCCAACACACACACACACACACACACACACACACACACATCATCATCATCATCATCATCATCATCATCCTTCAGATATACAGAATACAGAATGCAAAATACAGAATACTTTATTATCTCAAACAAGAGAAATTCATTTGTGGTGTAAAACACATAAACAATGCACAGAAATCACAGTCATTCAACATGTATACATAAAAGACACAAAACGTTTAGATGGCAACTTATGCGTACAATGAATAATCACAGAAGACAACAGCAACAACAACAGAAACTTTTAAAAGGTAACTTTGAGTAAATCATACATAAATCATCGCAGCCATACATGCGTAACACAAAATCAGTTAAAGGATAATTATGAATAAAATAGGCATGAAATAGCAAACTAAAAGTAGAAATGAGACATAAAAAAATTATAATAACAAGACATTCAGTCGTTCCAACTTTATCTAACTACAGACATTTTTTTTTTTTCGTCTGCTTGCCTCCATCCCACCACCCACCCCCACACCCCACCCCACCCCACCCTCACTTCTTAATGGAATTTCACATTAAAAAGCGCTTAGAATTGATATCTCTGTCGACACCTTTGTGAACAGATGTGATGAAGCGTTGCTAGGTCAAGTTGAAGGTCGTTGAAAGGTTTTGTCTATTACTTCGTAAATTTACTGGCGATTTTTTTTTTTCTTTTCTTTTTTTTTTCTTTTTTTTTTTTTTTTTTTTCCTTTTTTTGAGTAGATAGTGGCTTTACGAGGATCGGTTTGAAACAGAACTAAAACATGAAATTTAAGAGAAGAGAAAGATGGAAGAGAGAGAGAGAGAGAGAGAGAGAGAGAGAGAGAGGAGGGGGGAGGGGATCTAAACGAAACGAAATTGTATTTTACCAGGGTAATGAGATAAGCAAATGCACATTCTTTTTTTTTTCCACCAAGCCTTTGGCCAAAAAAAAAGAAAGAAAGAGAGAGACAGAGAGAGAGAGAGAGAGAGGTACAGGCAGAAAGACAGACAGACATATATATAGGGAGAGAAAGAAAAAGACAGAGACAGAGAGAATGAAAGAGGGGCACAGAGAGAGGGAGAGAGAGAAAGAGAGAGAGAGTAGGGGGAAAGATAAAGAAGAAGAAGAGGAGGAGGAAGAAGAAGAACAAGAAGAAGGAGGAGGACGAGAAGGGGGAGGAGGAAGAGGAGGAAAAGAAGAAGAAGAAGAAGTAGAAGAAGAAATAATAATAATAACAAGAAGAATGACCGAAGAAAGAAAAAAAACAAAAAAAGAAAAATAAGCAACAAAAGTGTCAGGTAATGCTTTTTTTTCAGTAAAAGAAAAAAAAAGAAAAAAACAAACAAACACAAAAATGCGATTGAAGAGGAAAGAAAATCACCACCTATTCTTACACCCAGAAACGACAAAAATGAAAATGCGACAGAGAACGAAAGGCAATTACCACCGCTTCTACGAGAAGAAACGAAGAAAAAATCAGATTAGATCTGGAAGGAAGGAAGGAAGGAAAATGGTCTGAATAAAAAAACAAAGGAAAAGAGAAAGGAAAGGCGTGAAGAGAGAAACGAGATAGACAGAGAGATAAAGTTGAAGAAGCGAACGAAAAGAAATTAAATGCTGAAGACACAAACACATACACACACACGCGCGCGTGCGCCCGCACAAACTCACGAGCACACACACACACACACACACACACACACACACACACCGTTGCACGCTCACACACACACACACACACACACACACACTGACACTTTTTTTTTCTGTCTCAACAAAACTTTGCCCAGGGACAAACAACCTTTTGTTGCCGTGGGTTCTTTAGCTAGCGTCAAAAACCACCACCACTCAGGCTAGACGAAGGGTGGGGTGGGGTTGTCGTAGAGAAAGAACAAATCCTTGCCGTGTATTGTGGGGAATCGAACCCATAGCCCCAGGCTTTCTTATTGGGCGTAGTGCCACCTCGCCACCGCTACACCTCTGGAGCTGACAGCTGCTCTCGCTCAGTTTCAGTTTCAGTTTCACTTTCTCAAGGAGGCGTCACTGCGTTCGGACAAATCCATACACGCTACACCACATCTGTTGAGCAGATGCCTGACCAGCAGCATAACCCAACGCGCTTTAGTCAGGCCTTGAGTGCATGCTTACATATTTGTGTACCTATGAAAGTGGATTTCATTTTACGTAATTTCGCCAGAGGACAACACTCTCGTTGCCATGGGTTCTTTTTCAGTGCGCCAAGTGCGTGCTGCACACGGGACCTCGGTTTATCGTCTCATCCGAAAGACTAGACGCTCAGTTTGATTTTCCAGTCAAACTTAGGAGAAAGGGCGAGAGCGGGATTCGAACCCACACCCTCACGGACTCTCTGTATTGGCAGCTGAGCTCAGTTTCAGTTTCAGTTTCAGTTGCTCAAGGAGGCGTCACTGCGCTCGGACAAACCGAGCAGATGCCTGACCAGCAGCGTAACCCAACGCGCTTAGTCAGGCCTTGAGAAAAAAAAAAAAAAAAAAAAAAGGGGGGGGGGGGGAATAAATAATAGATAAGCTTACATGAATAAATAAATAAATAAATAAATAAATAAATGATAATTATAATATAGAAAAAGGTAGTAGTAATAATAATAGTAATACTAATAAAATGATAATAATAAAAAATAAATAAATAAATAAATAAGACAACAATGGTGATAATTAAGCGAATGAATGTAAAATATGACGACACACATTCACACATACACCCACACATGCATAACAGAAATGCACCAAACATGCAGTTTCACAGATATGAAAGTACAGTCAAATACATATAAACGTACATGAGCTCCAACACACACACACACACACACACACACATTACCTTGCACCTCCTCCAACCCCCTCCTCCACACACTCATTTCTAGCCTACGTATCGCAGCTTCCACGGCACACACACACACACACACACACGCACGCAAACACACACTCACAGAGATGAACACTTACTTGTACAAGCACACACATATACGCCCATATCTCCCACCCCCAACCCCCACACATATATACAAAGATATATATATATATATATATATATATATATATATATATATATATATATACACACACACACCCGTACACAGATCTCTCCTGACACTTGTGTACACTTACACTCTCGCGCATTCACAAACGCACTCAAAAACACAGACCCACACATCCACACAAACACACACATCCACACACGCACACGCACAGAGGCTGCCAAGAGGGATGGGAAAAGATCTCTGATGCCAAGAACGTGGCGTCTAGTGTGTTGCTCAGTCTATTGTATTTGGAAAGGCCCACAGAGACTCTGTTCCGTTTTGAAGAAATTTGCGCAATGTTGGTTTGGAAATGATGCCGATATTTGTTTGATTTGCAAAGCATCGTGCTCTACCTTTCATGTTAGACTTTCGGCCGCTCCCTCTCTCTGCTTTTATTTCTTTGAGGCGATCGATGGTGTGATGGCCTTGTACCTGTTCTTTTTGGTATTCTTTGACTTTTCTGAGAATTTCCGATTTTCCTAGATGTAGGCCGCTCGTTGGTGTTGCGTTACCAGCAAGTCTGTCAGCTCGCTCATTTCCCTTAACACCTGCATGTCCCGGGCAGTATGACCATGTGAGTTTTTTAATCTGAAAGTTGCGCATTGCCTTATGCCACTCTGGGCTTCCCATTCCGTTTTCAATTTTCTGTATGAGGTTCATTGAGTCGGTTAGAATCATGGCATGTTGGTTTCCGGGCGTATGGATGGACGATAGCCACTGGAGGGCATGTGTCGCAGCTTCAACTTCCATCGTTAGGCTGGAGGTTGTGACTTTGTAGGCAGCATTCTCTTCCCAAATTGTTTTTCCATTTTGTTTCGCAGTGAATCCCCAACCAGACTGGTCTTTGGTGACTGAGCCATCTGTGTATATGATGATGTCCTCTTCTTTACTGTTTTCTTCTATGAGTAGCTTCACTTCCGCATCTGTTTTGCCCTCTGGCCATTCCCGACAATGTCTTCCTAGAGTGGGTGAAATGACTGTGTTGAATAGATGGTTGAGGTTTTTGGGGTTTTTCTCCCATTCTTTTGTTTCTTTCAGGTCTTGTAGTCGGCATACTAGCTGGATTGTGTCTTCTGCTTGTCCCATCCATGATCTTCCTCGTCCTAGACGGCTGCCTTTTGGTTCTTTGACTGCGTCATGCAGTGGGTTTTGAGGGTTTTCTAATGCTTTGAAGTAGGTCTTGACCTGTTCTAACTTGTTTCTGGCCTGTACTGAAGGAAGGTCAAGCAGGTATCGCATGGTTTCTGTGGGCGTGTCTTTTGTTGTTCCAAGGATCAGCCTCATAGCTTCATTTTGTACTCTTTCTAATTTTAGGAGGTTGCTTTGAGACGGTGTTGTAAGCCCAAGTCCGTAGTCGATCACGCTGAGGACGAGTGATTGGTATAGCAGGAAGAGGTGGCGTTGTTCAATTCCTTTGGTTGCCATTGCTTTTAAGACTGAAAGGCCCTTTTTTCATTTGAGCTCAGCAACAAGATACAGCGATCAGAGAGGTCTTTGTAAGTGTGATGTGATGTGTAACAGTTTGAAGATACAGCGACTTCTTCTTCTTCTTCTTCTTCTTCTTCTGCGTTCACTCGTATGCACACGAGTGGGCTTTTACGTGTATGACCGTTTTTACCCCGCCATGTAGGCAGCCATACTCTGTTTTCGGGGGGGGTGCATGCTGGGTATGTTCTTGTTTCCATAACCCACCGAACGCTGACATGGGTTACAGGATCTTTAACGCGCATATTTGATCTTCTGCTTGCATATACACACGAAGGGGGGGTTCAGGCACTAGCAGGTCTGCACATATGTTGACGTGGGAGATCGTAAAAATCTCCACCCTTTACCCACCAGGCGCCGTCACCGTGATTCGAACCCGGGACCCTCAGATTGACAGTCCAACGCTTTTACCACTCGGCTATTGCGCCCGTCGAAGATACAGCGACCAGAGAGGTCTTTGTAACAGTGATGTGATGTGTTATAGTATGAAGATACAGCGATGAAAAAAAAAAAAAAAAAAGGTTGTCAGCGGACGTAGAAGACAATGGTAACATGGCTGGGCTAGAAATGACTGCAGCTCTGCGCTCAGCATAAAGATGAATGACATAGTAAAACGTGTGTGTGTGTGTGTGTGCGCGCGCGCGCTTATGTTTCTGTGTCTGTGTTTGTGTCTGTGACTTTATATATTGTCACTAAAAAACATAAAATGATTCATGTGTTTGATTGTGTGATGAACCATATGAGGGAGTCTCCCGTCGGTCCGACGGATGAGTAGGCAAGGAGGCTTATCTGTCGGTGTGTGTCCTCATAATATGGGAGAAGAGGCCGATTCTGGATGGGCAGCACTTCCCACAGGTGTTGCAAGGGAAAACGTCTCCAGAAGTTGAGCCCTGCTTCCTTCGCTCACGCTTCTCCTTAACCATGAACCATATATATATATATATATATATATATATATATATATATATATATATATATATATATATATATATATATATATATATATATATATATATATATATATATATATATATCAGCATAATCACTTACATCTGTTATTGTTTATGTTCACATTTTTTCCCATCTATTCTGATTTGTCATAATGATTTTATATACATAATAAAACGGTGGTCGACCCAAGAAAGTCCGGGAAACAAAAAAACAACAAAAAAAACAACAAGAAAAAAAGCTGCTCTCGCTCCTTTTTTTTTTTTTTTTTTTTTACATTTATTTGCTTATTTATCATCATTGTCTTTTTTTATTTATTCATTTTCATTTATCTATTTATTTATTTATTTATTTTCATTATTATTATTATTATTATTATCATTATTATTTATTTATTTATTTATTTTTATTTCTTTTCTTTTTTTAATTATAGTATTATTATTTATTTATTTATTTATTGATTTGATTTTATTTTATTTTATTTCATTTTTTTTCTCAAGGCCTGAGAAAGCGCGTTGGGTT
>NC_134893.1:67813673-67816173 GCF_041734735.1 Babylonia areolata | reverse complement strand
TCTCTCTCTCTCTCTCCATATATTCCCCTCTCACCCTTCTCTGTCTCTCTCTCTCTCTCTCTCTCTCTCTCTCTCTCTCTCTCTCTCTCTCTCTCTCTCTCTCTCTTTCCATATATTCCCCTCTCACCCTTCTCTGTCTGTCTCAGTCTCTGTCACTGTCTGTCTGTCTGCCTGTCTGTCTGTCTGTCTGCCTGTCTGTTTCTCTTTCTCTCTCTATTTCTTTCCATAGATTCCCCTCTCACACACACACACACCCCTCTCTCTCTCTCTCCCTCCATCCCTCTTTCTCCTCAAACCCCCTCCCCCTCTTCCCCCTTCCCCCTCCCCCCCCCCCCCAGCGCTCTCCCCCACCTCACCTACACACCCTCATCTCTCCCTCCCTCCCTCTCCCTCTCTCTCTCTCCCTCTCTCTGTGTCTCCGTCAGTCTCTCATGCCTTCTATCAAATAACCAATAAACTCTGTGCTGACAATGTGGCAGCTAAAAGTTCCCCCATAAATCGAGTTACCGCCACCCACCACCACCACCACCACCACCACCCGTCACTCCCCTACCCCACCCCACCCCTCTCCCCCCAATCCCCCCCACGAGGGGCCGCTTATTTGGCAACCCAGGATTTTCTGGCATCAAGCAGTAGAGTAACTCGATTGGCACCCTGGTCTTCTGCGACTCTCTGGGAGGACTTTCACAGCCAACAGGTGACAGTCATTTTGAGGGGCCTCCCCCCCAAGTGAAAGCATTGTACGGATTTTTGTTGTTGCTGTTGTTGTTTTTGTTCGTTTTTGTTTGGTTGGGGTTACTGTACACTGCTCCTCTCGCCATAATATCAGTCATCATTCTTATGCTGATGACACTCAACTCCAGAAGAGTGATACCCCTGAAAAATCGTTGTCGCTCTTGCAAGAAACATCCAACTGCTTCCTGGACATTCAAAACTTGATGACTCGAAATAAGTTACAACTGAACGCGGACAAAACTGAAGAAATGATCATAGGAACTAACCAAAAACTCTCTTCCATCACAATTGACACAATCAGACTTGGCAGTACATCCATCCCTCTTCCCACGTCAGTCAGGAACCTCGGTGTTGTCCTTGACAATACACTGTCCATGCAAAAATTTATCAGTCAGACATGCCAGTCCTGCTACTGTGCCGTCCGGAAATATCTGTCCACTGACGCAACATCTAGACTTGTCGTTTCTCTCATTCTCTCTCGCCTTGACTACTGTAACTCTCTATTTGCCTGCTTCATCCATTCAGTCCCTTCAGCGCATACAAAACTCTGCTGCCCGACTCGTCCTCAGAAATAAAAGATCTGAGCACATCACTCCTCTTTTGCAACATCTCCACTGGCTCCCTGTCCCACACCGAATAAAGTACAAGATCAGCACTCTATGTTATAAATGTATTCACAAAACTGCCCCTTTCTATCTCTGTGGCTGCCTTCACCACTGCACTCCATCTCGCTCACTACGATCGGCTTCGGATCCACTCTGTTTACGCATACCCAGATTCAAACACTCGACTGTTGGCCGCCGTTCTTTCTCTGTCTCTGGACTTTGCAATTGGAATGAACTTCCTCTTTTGCTTCGTCAAATCTCCACACTCAGCTCTTTCAAGTCTGACCTTAAAACCGACCTCTTCCCAAAATAGCCTCCCTTGCCTGCCCTTCCTTGTCTTTAGTTTCTACAGTTTTAGAGTTATGCATGCGTGTGAATGACTGGTGCGAAAGCGCTTTGATTTGTCTCTGCACAAGATTCAGCGCTATATAAATACCATTATTATTATTATTATTATTATTGTTGTTGTTGTTTCTTTTTTATCATAATCTGGCCACGTTCTCTTAATCGTAACTTTTGGTTTTGATGAGGTCGAGAGAGCCAGAGGGGGAGAGAGAGAGACAGAGACAGAGATAAAGTGAGGGGGTGACACAGAGAGAGAAACAAAGTTAGAGAGAGACAGAGAGAGATAATGAGAGAGGGGACAGACATAGAGAGAAACAGAGAGAGACAGACAGCGGCATGGGAGTAATGCCACTGAAACGGTGCAGATGATGGGGCAGCAAAAAAAAAAAAAAAAAAAAGAAGGGAGAAAAAAAAGAAAAAAAAACGGAGAAAGAAGAAAAGAAAGCTGCGATAAAAAAAAAAACTTTTTTTTTTAATTAAAAAAAAAACAAACATTTTGTGCAACTGCTCGTGTGATTGTGTTGATTACAGTCTTGTGCATGTGTCGAAATTGGTGAATGCTTATTGCTTAACCCAGTTCTGGTCTGTGAATTGTCAGGTAATTGATGTCTGTCTTCGGCGCTGCTTGGAAAATTCTCGTCTGGTCTATCCTCCTAAAAGTTGAGAACTGCTTCGGAAATCCAGATTTTTTTTTTGATTTTTTTTTCTTTTTTCTGCTTTCTTTTTTTTCCGAACATGTGTTTTATATTCACACCTGTTCCAATCATCACTTTTTCGGCTAATGTCTACACAAACTCTTTCGTTTTGTTTGGATG
>NC_134893.1:67801173-67806173 GCF_041734735.1 Babylonia areolata | reverse complement strand
TCCTCCACCTTCTTCTGCCTCTTCTTCTTCCTCCTCCTCCTCTTCCTCCTCCTCCACCTTCTTCTGCTTCTTCTTCTTCTTCCTCTCCTCCTCTAACTTCTTCTGCTTCTTCTTCTTCTTCCTCCTCCTCCTCCTCTTCCTCCTCCTTCTTCTTCTTATTTGTTCGTGGGTTGCGACCCCACGCCCATTCGTATGTATACACGAGTGGGCCTTTTTGTACATGTATGACCGTTTTGGCCCTCGCCATGTAGGCAGTCATACTCCGTTTTCGGGGGTGTGGGGTGTGGGGAGGATATAACACAAATACAAGGCAAATAAGAAAATCGATACACAAACGAGTCAATAAACTAGGAACTTTTTTTTCTCAAATGATTGACCGTTTTGAGCCCCCCCTCTTTTTGTCAGTCACAAAGTTGATTCAGGAGATGGTCCTTAATTGTCTGTCAAATGACAGTTATGGATGTGCCGCCATTTGAGACATTTATCATGCAAGATGTTTTGGTCCTGGAATATTCATGCGGTATTAAACGGAACCATTTCCGAAATTACTTGATTTTTTCCAAATAGTATGCCGATTTCATGAAATGGGCAGCATTAAGTATTCATGGGAGATAATAGCAGAAGCAGCTTTTCTTTCCAAATTTTCTTTTTCCGAGTGGAAAATAGTGATTATATTTAGTTATTTAAATCTTGATTAGAAAGCACATATTTTTCAGCAAATGAATTATTTATGTTAATGGATATTTCCCATTCAACTAACAACTTTCATAATCTAAAGAATGGAATAAAGCTGATTGCGCAGACAACCAATTGAAAAAACAAAACAAAACAAAAAAACACAAAAAAAAACCACCGTGATTAGTAATGGAACATAATGGAATAAAGCTGATTGCGTAGACAACCAATTGAAAAAAAAAAAAAAAAAAAAAAAACACAAAAAACACCGTGATTAGTAATGGAACATGTGATTATTAATTTGTTGGAAATTACTCATGGTGTAAATTCAAAAGATCATCAATCCTTGCCACAGTGACACCGCATTGAGAAATTGATCATTATTGTGGAGAATAGTGTAAATTTCAAATCACACACATTCACAGAAACAGTCACACACAGAGGGACACACACACACACACACACACACACACACACACACACACACACAAAGAACAAACACAAACACGCACACACACACACACACACACACACACACACACACACACATAACTATGTAATTCTGTGCATGTAGAAATGGGGAAAAAATGACTGTGAGGATTTCATTTGGTTATATGTAAATGTTGAAATGCATTTTTTTGGTTCTGATGTCTTTAGAAACTGATCATTATTGTGAAGAATAGTGCAAATTTTAGGTCCCACACATTGACAGAAACAGTCACAGACAGAGGGACACACACACACACACGCACACACACACACACACACACATACAACACAGGGATCTGAAAACGGAGAGTGTAAAAATTTCCTCAATGAGGAAAAAGAGAAAGGCTTCAAAATAATAATTATGTACAGCAAACAAACCTATATGAATTACCAAACCAACACGAATATGAGTTTCATGCCCTCAGTTTCATGGCGAGACGAACATCAAGTGGCTGTGCTCTTGGAAAAAAAGAAAAAAAAAAGGGAAGATATTTTGTTACTAGCAACAGTGTAAGGGGTATAACCACCAACTCACCAATTACGGCAGTATAACAAATGTTGTTTCCCTTTAACCGTTTTCCAGAAACGGGGCTGGTGAGTTGGGAGGGAAGTTTTCCAAGACGATCTTTGCATGCTCTAAGTTGCTTTTGTTGTCACAATCTTCCTGGATGTGCAGAATCAAGAGCAGATTCTACAGCTTTCTCATGCAAAGCAAAATTATCACAGGCTATATGGCTTATATCATGACCAAGATCTCTATCATGTAATATTGATATATTTATGATTCTAAATACTCGTAAGTGTGTTTGTACTGATTTAAGTGAAATTCAAATAATATGGAAAAGTTTTGCGGCGTATGGTGTTTAACCGCGATTCCTCTAGCAGCAAACGAAATACTGTCGCCCAAGTCTTTTAGCTCAGTGTAAGGAACAGATGGTTGAGAACAATCTTTTTGTTTTGATGTTCTACATATTTGATGCCAATTGCGTCAGCTTATCTACTTCGTTTCACATTCTAAATCTGTTCGATATTTGAAAAAAGAAAGAAAGAAAAATAAGAATAGAAAAAGGCATGAACGCTTACGCACAAACCACACGCCCCACACATGCACATAAACACACACCAACAGAGAGACACGCGCACGCGCACTCACACACATATACACACGCACATGCACACTCACACACACACACTTGCACATAAACACACGCACACATAAACACACACGCGAACACATGCACATAAACACACACACACACACACACACATGCACATAAACGCACACACAGACACATACATGTACATGTACAAACAAGCTCATCAAAAAAAAAAAAAAAAAAAATATGCACACGCTAACACATTACTTATAAAAAGGATTTTTTTTTAATTATTCATTACCTGTTCACAATGGCAATACATGGACGGAATGATATATCTTTAACAATAACTTCGAATCTACAATGAAAAAAAACATAGCGACACTGGTAGAAAATCAAAGAAAGACACTTTTGAATGGACGGAATCTGTATCTCTATAGTGTAAATACAGTTTAATGATAGTATGTACACACAAAAAAAAAGCTGTACTTAAAAATAATAACAAAGCAACAATAAGCGGAGTGATGGCCTAGAGGTAACGCGTCCGCCTTGGAAACGAGAGAATCTAAGAGCGCTGGTTCGAATCAAGGCTCAGCCGCCGATATTTTCTCCCCCTCCACTAGACCTTGAGTGGTGGTCTGGACGCTAGTCATTCGGATGAGACGATAAACCGAGGTCCCGTGTGGAGCATGCACTTAACACACGTAAAAGAACCCACGGCAACAAAAGGGTTGTTCCTGGCAAAATTATGTAGAAAAATCCACTTCAATACGAAAAACAAATATAAAAAAAAAACTGCACGCAGGAAAAAAAAAAAAAAAGGGTGGCGCTGTAGTATAGCGACACGCTCTCCCTGGGGTGAGCAGCCCCGAACTTCACACAGAGAAATCTGTTGTGATAAAAAGAAATATAAATACAAATAATAACGACAATCATCACCATCATCATCATCATCATGACAAGTAAACAACAACAATAAAAAAAAAATAAAAAAATAAAAATAATAAATATATATATATATATATATATATATATATATATATATATATATATATATATATATATATTATTTTACAAACCCACCAGCATAAAATGCACATGCATGCAACTTTCACGGCAAAGAGTATTACAAGCTCTTCACCACTTCGTGGCAGAAATGTCTTTTGTATATCAATACCTAAATGTGTGGAGCGTTGGTCTAGTGGTAACGCGTCTCCGCCTTGGGAAGCGAGAGAATCTGAGCGCATTGGTTCCATTCCCATAGTCACCAGTATTCTCCCCCCCCCTCCCTCCCCCCAACCTCCCCCTCCCCTCCTCCACGAGAACTTGAGTGGTGGCCTAGACGCTAAATCATTCAGATCATACGATAAACCGAGGTCCCGTGTGCAGCATGCATCTAAGCGCACGTCAAAGATCCCACAGCAACAAAAGGGTTGTCCCTGGTAAAATTATGCAGAAAAATCCACTTCGATAGGAAAAAAACAAGTAATATTGCAAACAGGGAAAAAAAAAAAAAAAAAAAAAAAAGGCTATGGCGCTCTCAGTGTAGTGACGCCCTCTCCTTTGGGGAGAGCAGACTGAATTTCACACACAGAAATCTGTTGTGACAAAAAGAGTAATGTAAAACAATACAATACAATACACATTTTGGCGGTTTCACTTTTACCTCTTTAGCATTAGTTTAAAAAAATAGATGTATATACAATCCTCTCTCAAAAAACATGATTTACGTCGAAGCATTCTTTTAAATATAGTAGAAAAAATATATATACATAAATATTTAGACCAAAAAAAAATATAAATATATATCCAGTACGGAAACTGCATTGTATACGTTTCAGTAATATAATGTGCAAAAATGGACAAGGCAGACACTAAACAAAGAACAAACGAATGAATATTATTACGCTGGTGCTTTATATGTGGAGTGATGGCCTAGAGGTAACGCGCCCGCCTTGGAAGCGAGAGAATCTGAGCGCACTGGTTTGAATCACGGCATTTTCTCCCCTTCCACTAGGCCTTGAGAGGTCTGGACGCTCAGTCATTCGGATGAGACGATAAACCGAGGTCCCGTGTGCAGCATGCACATAGCGCACGTAAAAGAACCCACGGCAACAAAAGGGTTGTTCCTGGCAAAATTATGTAGAAAAATCCACTTCGATGGGAAAGACAAATTTAAAAAAAAAAACTGCACATAGGAAAAAAAAGAAAAAAGAAAAAAAAAGGGTGGCGCTGTAGTGTAGCCACGCACTCTCCTCTCCCTGGGGAGAGCAGCCCGAATGTCACACAGAGAAATCTGTTGTGATAAAAAGAAATACAAATACAAATACAAACAAATATACCAAACCGACACATGTGAACCCTCTATCCAAGCAGTCAGTCTGGCAGCCGCCGACTGTGCAATGCATGAAAACCAACATATCTTTGCTCAATGCCACATAATATATATATATATATATATATATATATATATATATATATATATATATATATATATGTGTGTGTGTGTGTGTGTGTATGTATATATATATATCAACTATTGATATTGTAATAAATTAGTTTGGTCCAAAAACAATATGATCCATTAGTTTGGTCCAAATCAATATTATCCCTTCTACAATGCATTAAACGCACCCACACACAAACACACTGACACACATGCACGCACATGCATGCACACACACCCACACACACAAACACATACACACACACCTGTGCATGCATAGACACATTCCCACC
>NC_134893.1:67783673-67791173 GCF_041734735.1 Babylonia areolata | reverse complement strand
AACACCCACAAACCCCACACACACACACACACCACACACACCACACACACACACACACACACACACACAAAGATCACAAAACAACACATCAAACACACACACCCACCCACACAACCACACACACACAGAGAATCACAACACAACAAACACACCACCACACAACACACCAAAACCCCCCCACACACACACACACACACACACAAACCACCACAACACATCAAACACACACACACACCACACACACACCCAACACCCCACCAAAACCACCCCCACAGAGTCCCCCACAACACAACAAAACCCACACCCCCAAACACACACACCCACCACCACACAAACCCAAAACAAACACACAAAACACCCCAAAACAACAACACACCACCACACACACCACCACACAAGATCAAACACAACACACAAACACACACACACACAACACACACACACCACACACCACACCACCACACACAACAAAAACACACAAACCCAAACACAACACACAAACACACACACACACACACACACACACCACTCACAACACAAACACAACACAAAAACCCTCAAAACACACACCCAAACCACAACACACCCACACCACACACAACACACAACAACACACACACACACCACAAACCCCGTCACAAAAAACCCCCAACACACACACACACACACACACCAAAAAACACACACACACAAAAAACACAACACATCAAACACACACACACACACACACACACACCCCCCACACAACAACACAAAACCCCCACACACACACACACGAGAAAAAACAAACACATCAAAAAACACACAAAACACAACAACACTAACACCACCACACCAGACTTCCAAAAAAACAAAATATAAAAAAAACACCACAACACACACACACACACACAAACACACACCACACACACCACCCCAAGATCCCCCCACAACACCCCAAACCCAAAAAACAACACACACACAACAACACACACACCACCACACCACACACCACACACACACACACACAACACACAAACACACACACCCCACGACCACAACCACAACACATCAAACACACACACAAAACACCACCCCACACACAACACAACAACCAGAGTCACAACAAACCCAAACACAACACATCAAAAAACACAACAATAAACACAACACACACACACACCACCACACACCAACCACACACACACACACAACACACACACACACACAAGCAAACACAAAACCCAACACAAAACAACCACCCACACCACCACACACCCAACAAACACCAAACCACACACACACACACACACACCACACACACACACCCACACACACACACAACACACATCACAACACACAAAACACACACACACACACACACACATCACAACACACAACACACAACACACAATCAAACACACACACAAAACACAAAATGAAATCAGAACACAACGCAACACACCACACACACACACACACACACACACGTCACAACTTGTGACGACAGTTAGGGCGTGTGGCACGTCTTCGTTTTTCTCTCACCCCCTTCTTTCACTTTCCTCCTTTCCCATCCTTCAGTTCGGTTAGAAGTCTCGAATTGCGCACGAACCACGTGCATGCATATTACTCGCTCACCTGAGCGAATGTGAAATATTGTTGGGCAGCAACAATATTCGAGGCTTTTGCAGCCCGACTGCCGTAGTGTACGGGTCCGTCTTCGTGGTTGGTGGGGTAGCTACCCCGACATCAGGCACCATACGAAGTGAGGACCGGCTGTCCTCCACGGGAGCCACTTCTGTGTTTCTCGTCTGTCTTCGTCGTCGTCGTGTCTTTGTGGTGGTCGTTAGTGTACGCCACCTGTGGCAGGTAAGAAGCCACTTGTCTACTTAGCTTGGTTGTATTTCCGTCAGGGATGTATGTAAAGAAGTAGATGTACGACAAGAAAGAGAGCTGTACGTTAGGTTTTGACACAATAATCTTATTTCGTTAATCACTTTTGTGCTACCAGTGCGTGGATATGTACTTTTTCTTGTGTCGGATAATATTTTCGCTAGTTTTATTATTGAGTTTTAAAATGATACAATTTTACCTTAGTTCATTGTTGTGTAAAGCTGGACTTGCCTCGATGGGTTAGAGAGTGCGAGTGCCGTAAATGATTCTGAAATTTCGTCTTGTCAAAGTTATATTCCACTTTGTTTTTTAAAGTGCGTTACATTTATGGTTTTTGTTAATTATCGTTAGAATTAATATTGTCTACGGGGGGAACTTTCCCGAATTTTTCCACCCTCTCGCTGTGGCCCCGGGCCTTTCGTTTTAGGGCATGCTTCTACCAGAATTTTTACACGCCACGATTAACACGAACCGAAATCAGTTTTTTTTTGTTCTTTGTGTTTCCTTCTTCCCCCCCCCCCCCCCCCCCCCAAACACTTTTGGTTTTTTTTTGTTTTTTTTTTTTTTTAACCTAAATACTCGCATTGACGTAACTGGGAGGCGACGTCGTCTTAGGGTTTGCGCTTTATTATAGGAATTTAAAGGGGGAAAGAAAAATCTTTGACAGTAACCACTCCCAAAAAAAGTACTCTAAAGTAAAAAATCATCCTTTTCCCTGATCAGTTAAACACAGAAGGGTTTTTCTTGTTTTATTAAGAGTTTGGGAAAAATACTTCTCCAGTTGGACTTTTATATCCTCTTACCAAAAAAAAGCCTCCAGTCTGTATTGGAGGGGTGGAATTTAACAAAACTGGAAAAATTTTTTACGTCCCTGAAAAAAACGAGAGACAACGTAAAATAGTTACAGACGCAAAGCATCGCGGGCTTTTGTCTTAGCTTAAAAACCTACCCGAAAACAGGGAATGTTTTCCAAAAATTTAAACCCCAGCTTTTTTCCCTATCCTTTTTTGGAGCGACAGTCAAAAAATCCATCGAAAATGGGGAGCCACGAATGATAACATTAAAAACTTCATGACCTTCCAGAAAAATAAGCTTAAAAAAGCCCCTTTAAAAAAATATATCCATATTGTTCCCCAGTCGTAAGATGTACTTTTTGTCAATTGTTAATCACACAAAAAAATATTTTTCCCAGCAATATCATCGATGCAGCAATGGGGAAGTGTCTCATTCTCGAGACAAAGTACTGTGAAATTTTTTGTTGGAACTGCAAGGGAGACCTTCATTTTTCCCCAGGGATGTCCGGCCAAAATCGTCGCAAGAGAAGCAAAAAAAACTAAATTTTAAAAACTTACATTTCTTTTCAAGAGCACTTCGACGGGCCAAGGGTTTAAATACGAATCAAAATTGTGCGAAAAAAAAATAAATTTTCAAAGTTTTAAAAGCTTATAAACTGTTTTCCCAAAAGTCACAGAAATGTACTTATGACAGTGTGAAAACACAGTGGGGTCTTTGAGGGAAAATTAAATTTTGAAAAATGTTATGATTACAGGTTATCATCAGAACGAAAATTTCCCCGGTCTACATGACGCCATTTGTATCTGCAACACCTGGTCTCACAAAAACCCCCCTGCCATCATCGAGGAGACATTACCTAATCTACTGACGACCCCCCGACATTGCTCAAGGAGACATTTTTTTGCAAACGGTCACTACATTGTCATCGGGGGAGACCACTTGATTCAAAATATTTCGAAATCGTCTCAGGGGACCATCACGTTCTCCACAATGCCCAGACTCATCTGAAAATGCTTAAACGTGTTCTGCACGATACCACCTGACTCGTCTCTGAAAGACACATGGGGATACATGAAACCCTTTCCCAAACACATCACCCAGCAACTTTCCCTCTCTAAAAGACACCCCCTGAGGGCGCCAACGGGGAGAAACCCTTACACATGACCACCACCTGCCGTCATCATCAGAACATCACACTTAGTCCAATGAATACAAACATCACCATCTAAGCAGTCATCACCTATTACATGACGACCCGAGACCGCCATCTGGGGGGACAACCCCGGGGCTGATGATGACACCAGAGGTCGTCTCAGCGGAGACAACGACTGGTCTATTAAAGCCTTTTTACGTCGCATCCAGGAGATGAAACACAGCTTTGAAAAATCCCTAACATTGATCAACAGTCATCACTTGTTACACGAAGAACCCCTCATCACCTGTATTTTGATAGTAAAAGGCCCTTTATCTTCATCATCTTAGTTTTAAATTCGGATATCTTTATCAAATATTTTTTTTTCTTTTCTTTCTAGCTGTAAATGACTAAAATTTGCAAATAACATTAGGAATCTTCATTTTGCAAGGGAACTCCCGCTCTTTGATACAAATTCGATAATCTGCGTGCTTACCTTTTGAAAATTTCTCAATTCCCTTTTTCAACCCCTTGAATGTTACTAAAAATAATTTACCGAATCGAAAGGTTTTTATATCCCCGGGTTTATCAAATAAGCGAGATTTGAAAAGTTAGTACAGCTTTTTTACGTACAGTGGGGTTTAAATTTACGCAATGTCCATCCACTCCTTTTCAAACTTCTGAAAAAAATCGCTACTTTGAAAATTGCATGTCTCTAAAAAAAAATCATACATTTTGCGTCGTCTCTACCCTAGAGGTCCAATAAGCAAAAAAAAATTTGGTTTGCGAACATTTATTTGCTCAAAAAAGATGGATCGCCCGGGGAGATTTTAATTCCCCTGCCCCTTTTGGGGTATGATTGTCAAATATCTCCCCGATTTTGTTAAAAAAAATTTTTGATTCACGTTGCATTTACTTAACGAGGGGAGGTTTACACGTATTCCAGGTGGCTCATAGAGCATCGGCACTTGCTAACCTTCAATCAACCCTCCTAGCTTTAAACAGTACAGTGGGATATGGGGGTGATCCACTAGGGATGATCAGGGGCCAATCACAGTCTTTTAAAAGGGTTGTAATATATCAAAAACAGCGGAGAAGGAAAATCCCCCCAAAATTCAATTACATATTTCAAACTGGGAACTTTCAAAAAATCTTTCGAACTTTCTTTTAAAAGGAAATTTTTTTTTGAAGATTTAAAAGTTTTTTATAACAACTTTTAAAATTTTTATTGGAGCTCTGAAATAGCAATTCCCCAAAAAAGGGTTTAAAGAGGAGTGACATTTTTTCCCGGGAAAAGTTGGTGGGAAGATGCATGTGCGGAGGTTAAACAAAGAAACTACATACTTAACATGTTAAAACCAGAAAATACCCGAAAAGATGTAAAAGAAGCCGCCAAAAAAAGTTTACACAAAAATCAAAGGGGAATAGAATCAAGCCCAAGAAAAAAGACAATACGGCCACAAAACGTTGAATGAAAAAATCTGACCATAAGGGAAGAAGAAAGTGGGCCAAAAGAAAGAAATGAAAAAAGGCTTTTTTCCAAGACTATCCCAAAAACAAAAGATAGAGTTTTTGCCCCTCAAAAAAAGGGTGAAGGGAATTTGTTTGTAGTATTTTTAAAACCAGCATTTTAGAATTTTCCACTAAACAAAAGACTTTTAAAAAAAGAAAAATCAGGGGCAAATATAGAGTCCACCCCACAAAATGAAAAACAATAAATTTGGCAATAATTTACAAGAGGGAAAGAAAGCTATTCATTTAGAACAAAAATGTCATTTTTGGGAAGGATGTAGTATCTTACACCCGTTAAAAAAACCCTTTTCCAGAAAACTGGATGTATATTACAACATTATTTTAAAAATGCTGGGAATGTGGACAAACCCTGAGGTAGGAAAACTTTCCTTGAAAACCCCGTATTTAAAAAGAGTAAACCTCGAACAGAACTTCGAGTTATACCCATTTTGGTACCCCCACGTTGGGAAATAGGAAAAATTGTAAAATTAGAATGTGTATTTCTGTGACAAAAAAACATAATTTCCCTCACTCAAACTGGGTTTCCCGGGAAAGGGAAATTAAAATTATCATCGCCCGTCTCACTACCCAAATTAAAAAACGTTTTCAAGCGAAAAAGTATCCTTTCGTCCTTTTTCATCTTACTAAAGCTTTTGACCGATATGGCATAGCAACTGTTATTTAACTGAAACAAATTGGGCTGTGGGTCAGTTATGACTATGTAAATCCTTTTTAAGTGGGGGATATATAGGGCAAAAGTGGGGGTAACTTTTTCAACCTCAGGCCATAAAAAAATGGAATCCCCAGGGGCCTATTCTCCTTTTTGTTCAACATTATCTTTTATTTTTCTACTGTTTTTTTTATCATCACCAAGCGGTCAATAAGCTGATAATTGCTATATAGCCTAAGCTGAACGATTTTTTTTAAAAAATTTAATTGCAACGTATTCAAAAAACCGGGCTTCGCTTTATAAAATAAAACAAACAACATATCCAAAAAATAAAAAAAGTAAGCCCTGGGAATAAAAAAAACTGCAGTTTAAAATAAAAACAAAAGCCTATTCCCCGTCTATCCTGTCGGCGACCGTACAAAAATTCCACACGCGGGTCGTCATCCCCCAATTTGGGGGCCTACCTCGCAAACCCCCCGGGGCTGAAAAAATGGCGGGAAATGTGTTCGGCACGGGGAAAGTGTCTAGGGGGAGAATACTAAAAATTTTTTTTGCAAATTTTACACATAAATGGAATCCGTTGGTACTTCAGGTTTCTTAATATTTTAATCGTGTTTTTAAATCTATGGAAAAAAAAATCGATGGGGAAATTGTTCTGGGACTGACTTATGTTTGCCGCTTATTGTCAAAAATTCTGTGGGTTTGGGGGTTTTGTGTGGGGGGGGGGGGGGGGGGGGGGGGGGGGGGGGGGGGGGGGGGGGGGGGGGGGTTGTGTTTAGGGGGAGGAGGGTGCGCATGCCGCGCATTTTGTTTTGTGTTGTTGCTGTGTTTTTGCCGATGCGTTGTCCGTTGGTTTTGGGGTGTGTGTGGTGTGTGGCCATGTGGTGTGTTGCTGGTCAGTGTTCCTTTGTTGGGGTGTGGTGTGTTTCCCCGCATATGTGTATGGTGCCCCGTGTGGGTATGGTGTATGATGTGGTGGCCCGTACATTGTATAATGTTAAAAATTATATCGCGAAATATTATATATGGCTGTTCATGGATGTGGGAATATAATCATGTGTGTGTGTGGGGGGGGGGGGGGGGTGAAAAAGAAAGGGTGGAAAGGGGAAAGGGGGGGGGGGGCATGATCACTTAATTTTTTACGTTTTTAGTTGCCGGAATCAGCAGCGACCCCCCCTGGGTAAGATTCACTAAAAACCAAATTTAAAAAGTCAAATTTTTTAAGACATAAACTTTCCCTTTTACTTTTTCACAAAAAGCGTTTTTTTTTTTTTTTATTTTTTCAGATTTTATTTAGGAAGCAGCGTCTTTTTGGAATTTATTAAACCCCTAGGGGAAAATAGTGAAAAAAGACCGAAAAAGGCGTCACTGGTTTGCAAAAAGCAGGTCGGCAAAGTGACAAAAACTTTTACATGGACAGTGTCACAAATCATGTCGTCAAAATTACTGCAACGTCAATATTATCAAAACAAAATTTGAAAGGCAGTTGGGGAAAACGCAAAACCCAAATTAACCCCGT
>NC_134893.1:67767052-67774552 GCF_041734735.1 Babylonia areolata | reverse complement strand
ACATCTCAAGTATCAACAATCATCCTTTTCACCTGATCAGTTAAACACAGAAGAACGGTTTCTTGTTTTATTAAGAGATTCGTGAAATGACTCTCTCCAGTTGCGACATTTATATCCTCATTACTATAAAAAAGCCATCCAGTCTGTAGTTGGAGAGGTGGAATCTGTAACAAAACTGAGAAATAATTTTTACGTCCACTGTAAAAACGAGAGACAACGTAAGAAGTTGTTACAGACGCAAAGCATCGCGGGCATTTCTGTCTTAGCTTCAAAACCTGACCCGAAAACAGTGGGAATAGTTTTCCGAGAAGTTGACACCAGCTTTCTTTCCACTATACCTATTGTGAGCGACAGTCGGAAAATCCATCTGAAAAACGGGAGACCAGCGACAGTGATAACATTCAAACTTCATGACCTTCCAGAAAAACTAAGCTTTGAAAATGTCCATTTAAAAATATATCCATATTGTTCTCCAGTCGTAAGATGTACTTTTTGTCAATTGTTACATCACACTAAAAAATATGGTTCCAGCAATACTCATCGATGCAGATGTGGACAGTCGTCTCATTCTCGAGACAAATGTACTGCTGAAAGGTTTTGTTGGAACTGCAAGGGAGACCATTCAGCTGCTTTCCATGGATGTCCGGCCAAAATCGTCGCAAGAGAAGCAAATAAACTGAAATTTAAAACTTACATTTCATTTCAAGAAGCACTTCGACAGGCAAGGTTGAATACGAATCAAAATGTGTGCGAAAAAAAATCATATGCAGAAGTTGTTAAAGCTTATAAACTGTGTTCCAAGTCTACAGACAGATGTACATTATGACAGTGTGTCAACACAGACTGAGGTCTTTGATGGAAAATTAATGTTGAAAAATGTATATGATGATTACACGGTATCATCAGAACGTAAAACTTCCGGTCTACATGACGTCCATTTGTCATCTGCAACAACACCTGGTCTTCACAACAACCACCTGCCATCATCTGAGGAGACATTACCTAATCTACATGACGACCACCCGACATCGTCATCAAAGGAGACATCATCTGTTTTGCAAGACGGTCATCTGACATTGTCATCGGAGGAGACATCACTTGATCTACATGAATATTTTCTGAAATCGTCATCAGAGGAGCCATCACCTGTTCTCCACAATGACCATGACATCATCTGAAAATGCTTCACGTGTTCTGCACGATGACCACCTGACGTCGTCATCTGTAAAGACATCATTGGGTATACATGAAAGCCTTCCAACAGCATCACCTCAGCAGACATTACATACTCTACAAGACGACCACCTGACGGCGCCAACTGGGGAGACAACTCCTGATACACATGACCACCACCTGCCGTCATCATCAGAACAGTCATCACTTAGTCCACATGAATACATAACATCACCATCTAAGCAGTCATCACCTAGTCTACATGACGACCACGAGACGTCGCCATCTGGGGAGACAACACCTGGGCTGTATGATGACTACCAGAGGTCGTCATCAGCGGAGACGACTGGTCTATATGAAGACCTTTTTACGTCGTCATCCGAGGAGATGAAACAACAGCTTGTTAACTACCTAACATTGTATCAAATCAGTCATCACATTGTCTACACGAAGAACACCTCATCACCTTGTATTTTGATAGTATAAGGCCCTTTATCTATCATCATCTTAGTTTTAAATTCGGATATCTCATTATCTAATATTTTTTTCTACGATTCATTCTAGCTGATAAATGACTAAGAAGTTGCAAATAACATGTAGGAATCTATCAGTCTTGCAATGGAACTCCCGCTCTTTGAATACAAATATCGATAATCTGCGTGCTTACCTTTTTGAAAATTCTCATCATATTCTCCTTTTTCAATCCTTGAATGTTACTAAAAATAAGTTACCGAATCTGAAAGGTTATTATTATCCTCCGGTTTATCATATAAGCGAGGATTCTGACAAGATTAGTACAGCTATTTACGTACAGTGTGGTTTGAATTACGCAAGTGTCCATCCATCTCCTATTTCAAACTACACTGAAAAGATGTCAGCTACGTTTGTAAAATTGCATGTCTCTAATAATCAAATCATACATTTTGCGTCAGTCTACTATCCTAGAGGTCCAAGTAAGCAAAATACAAATTGGTTGCGAACATCATATTGCTCAAAAGAAAGATGGATCGTCGGGGGAGATTTTAATTCCCATGCTCCCTTCTGGGATAGTGATTGTCAAATATCTCATCCTGACTTTGTTGAAAATATTGTTGATTCATCGTTGCATTTACTTAACGATGGGAGGATTACACGTATTCCAGATGTGGCTCATCATAGAGCATCGGCACTTGACCTAACCTTCATATCACCATCTCTAGCTTTAACAGTACAGCGGGATACTGGGGATGATCCACTAGGCAGTGATCATGTGCCAATCACAGTCTTTTAAGGATTGTAATATATCTAAATACAGCGGAGAAGACGAAATCCCAAAATTCAATTACAAATATGCAAACTGGGAAACATTTCAAAACTATCTTACGAACATTTCTGAAAGTGAAATTTTTTGTGAAGATTTAAATGTTTTTTATAACAACTTTCAAAAATCAATTATTGGAGCTGCTGAAATAGCAATTCCCAAAAAAGGTTCAAAGAGGAGTGACATTTTTCCTGGAAATGCTTGGTGGAATGATGCATGTGCGGAGGCTGTAAATACAAAGAAACTAGCATACTTAACATGGTTAAAACTCAGAAAAGTACCTGATAAAGATGTAAAAGAAGCCGCTCATAAAGAAATGTGTTACACAAAAATCAAGGCGAATAGAATCATAGCCCAAGAAAAAAGACAATACTGGTCACAATTCTGTTTGAATGAAATATCTGACCATAAGGATATGAAGAAAGTGTGGGCCAAAATGAAAGAAATGAAATGAGGCATTGTTCTGCAAGACTATCCTATTAAAACAAAAGATAGTTTTTGTCCCCTCAAGAGAAGGCTGAAGAATTTGTATGTATTCTAAAACAGGCAGTGTAGATAGTTTGCCAACTAAACAAAAGACTTTAAGAGAGGAAGAAGAAATCAGTGACAAATATAGAGATCCTACCCCACAAAATGATAATACAATCAATTCGGCAATAACTTTACATGAGGTAAAGAACGCTATTCATTGTTGAGTAACAAAAATGTCAGTTGGTAAGGATGTAGTATCTTACACCATGTTAAACCATTTGCCAGAAAACTGGATGATTATATTACATACATTATTTCAAAAGTGCTGGGAATGTGGACAAATCCCTGAGGTATGGAAAACTTCCATTGTAACCCCTGTATTAAAACAGAGTAAACCTCGAACAGAAGCTTCGAGTTATAGACCTATTTCGGTTACCTCCCACGTTGGGAAAGTCATGGAGAAAATTGTAAATATTAGAATGGTGTATTACTGTGACAAAAATAACAATTCCGTCAGCTCAAACTGGATTCCGGAAAGGAAGATCTACAATTGATCATCTGACCCGTCTCACTACCCAAATTAAAAAACAGTTTTCTAAGCGAAAAAGTATCCTTGCGTCCTTCTTCGATCTTACTAAAGCTTATGACCGAGTATGGCATAGCAGACTGTTATTTAAGCTGAAACAAATTGGTCTGTCGGGTCATGTTTATGACTATGTTAAATCCTTTTTAAGTGGGAGATATATAGTGGCAAAAGTGGGAGTAACTTTATCAACCTCTAGGCCTATAAACATGGGAATCCCGCAGGGTTCCATTATTTCTCCATTGTTGTTCAACATTATGCTTTATGATTTACATACATGTTTTTCATCATCTACCAAGCTGGCTCAATATGCTGATGATATTGCTATATAGCCTAAGCTGAGACTGATTTTTTCAAAGAATTAATTGCAACAGTATTCAAAACCGGTTCTGTCGCTTGATAAAATAACAACAAACAACATATCCAAAAAGTAGAAAAAAGTAATCGTCCTGAGATATAAAAAAACTGCAGTTAAAGTGATAAACAAAAGCTCTATTCCGCGCTCTGATCCTGTCGGCGTACCGTACAAACATTCCATCACGCGCGGTGCGTCATCCCCCATATTTGGCAGGCCTGACCTCGCAACCCCGGAGTCTGAAACAATGGCGGCAAATGTGTTCGGCACTGGCGAAATGCTGGAAATGCTTGGTGGAATGATGCATGTGCGGAGGCTGTAAATACAAAGAAACTAGCATACTTAACATGGTTAAAACTCAGAAAAGTACCTGATAAAGATGTAAAAGAAGCCGCTCATAAAGAAATGTGTTACACAAAGTGTCCATCCATCTCCTATTTCAAACTACACTGAAAAGATGTCAGCTACGTTTGTAAAATTGCATGTCTCTAATAATCAAATCATACATTTTGCGTCAGTCTACTATCCTAGAGGTCCAAGTAAGCAAAATACAAATTGGTTGCGAACATCATATTGCTCAAAAGAAAGATGGATCGTTGGGGGAGATTTTAATTCCCATGCTCCCTTCTGGGATAGTGATTGTCAAATATCTCATCCTGACTTTGTTGAAAATATTGTTGATTCATCGTTGCATTTACTTAACGATGGGAGGATTACACGTATTCCAGATGTGGCTCATCATAGAGCATCGGCACTTGACCTAACCTTCATATCACCATCTCTAGCTTTAACAGTACAGTGGGATACTGGGGATGATCCACTAGGCAGTGATCATGTGCCAATCACAGTCTTTTAAGGATTGTAATATATCTAAATACAGCGGAGAAGACGAAATCCCAAAATTCAATTACAAATATGCAAACTGGGAAACATTTCAAAACTATCTTACGAACATTTCTGAAAGTGAAATTTTTTGTGAAGATTTAAATGTTTTTTATAACAACTTTCAAAAATCAATTATTGGAGCTGCTGAAATAGCAATTCCCAAAAAAGGTTCAAAGAGGAGTGACATTTTTCCTGGAAATGCTTGGTGGAATGATGCATGTGCGGAGGCTGTAAATACAAAGAAACTAGCATACTTAACATGGTTAAAACTCAGAAAAGTACCTGATAAAGATGTAAAAGAAGCCGCTCATAAAGAAATGTGTTACACAAAAATCAAGGCGAATAGAATCATAGCCCAAGAAAAAAGACAATACTGGTCACAATTCTGTTTGAATGAAATATCTGACCATAAGGATATGAAGAAAGTGTGGGCCAAAATGAAAGAAATGAAATGAGGCATTGTTCTGCAAGACTATCCTATTAAAACAAAAGATAGTTTTTGTCCCCTCAAGAGAAGGCTGAAGAATTTGTTTGTATGTATTCTAAAACAGGCAGTGTAGTTTGCCAACTAAACAAAAGACTTTAAGAGAGGAAGAAGAAATCAGTGACAAATATAGAGATCCTACCCCACAAAATGATAATACAATCAATTCGGCAATAACTTTACATGAGGTAAAGAACGCTATTCATTTGTTGAGTAACAAAAATGTCAGTTGGTAAGGATGTAGTATCTTGCACCATGTTAAACCATTTGCCAGAAAACTGGATGATTATATTACATACAATATTTCAAAAGTGCTGGGAATGTGGACAAATCCCTGAGGTATGGAAAACTTCCATTGTAACCCCTGTATTAAAACAGAGTAAACCTCGAACAGAAGCTTCGAGTTATAGACCTATTTCGGTTACCTCCCACGTTGGGAAAGTCATGGAGAAAATTGTAAATATTAGAATGGTGTATTACTGTGACAAAAATAACATAATTCCGTCAGCTCAAACTGGATTCCGGAAAGGAAGATCTACAATTGATCATCTGACCCGTCTCACTACCCAAATTAAAAAACAGTTTTCTAAGCGAAAAAGTATCCTTGCGTCCTTCTTCGATCTTACTAAAGCTTATGACCGAGTATGGCATAGCAGACTGTTATTTAAGCTGAAACAAATTGGTCTGTCGGGTCATGTTTATGACTATGTTAAATCCTTTTTAAGTGGGAGATATATAGTGGCAAAAGTGGGAGTAACTTTATCAACCTCTAGGCCTATAAACATGGGAATCCCGCAGGGTTCCATTATTTCTCCATTGTTGTTCAACATTATGCTTTATGATTTACATACATGTTTTTCATCATCTACCAAGCTGGCTCAATATGCTGATGATATTAATATGGATTCAGACATCCTTGAGGAAAAGGACAAGCCTACATTACATACATTATGTACAGAAACATTTTCAGGGTGAACTCGATAGACTGAGTAGCTATATGCAATCTAATGGTTTTGAGTTTTCTGTAGAAAAAACACATTTGATCCTCTTTAATAATTATAATCCCAGCAAACTACCACGGTTTTTTTTTTAGGAGGACGTGAAATATTTTTCAAGTCGGAAATCAAATTTCTTGGGATCCTATTTACTTCAAAACTAAACTGGAAGAAACACATTGATTCAATGGTGACTAAAGCAGTTAAAAGTTTAAATTTCTTAAAAATTGTAAGTCACTCTCCTTGGGGACAAGACTCCAAACTTCTTTTACATTTAGCGACATCTCTCGTAAGATCAAGATTGACGTACGGTCAAGAAATTTTCTTTTCTGCTCCGCCGACGTTCCTAAAGAAGCTGCGAATAATTGACAGTAAAGCTGTGAAACTGGCTTTAGGGGTACCTGTGCATACTAAGACCTCAGAAGCCTATAAGCTTGCGGGTATTCTACCACTAGATGAAATCAGAAAATTAAGTTCTGCTAAATATATTGAGATGTACAGCAGTGGATGATTTTGAGGAATTAAATATTAGGTCTGATATTGATTTTCCAAAAAATGCTCAAAATAATTCAAATCTACAAACCATTCGCACATACGTGTCAGATATTTTAAATTCTTCAGACATTGATCTGCATGATATGGCACCTCGTGTTCTTGTGCCACCTGTCCCTCCCTGGGAGTTCACAAAAGCAAACGTCAACATATGTGCTTCTGACACAACAAAAGGAGAATCTCCACATATAATAGCATCTGTCAGAATTGAATTAGAAGAAAATTTTGATTATCATTTAAAAGTTTACACTGATGGCTCGGTCCTGGATGATAGCAGTGCAGGATCTGCTTTTGTCATTCCTGACCTAAAAACAGAAAAATCATTATTTAGGTAAGGGACATTCGATTTTTACAGCTGAATTGGTGGCCATCCTTATGGCTTTAAATCATCTTGTTGATATACCAATCATAATAAGTAATATCCTATTTTGTGTTGATTCTCAATCTGTCTTAAAAGGTTTGCTCCTTTTTGAGAATAATCAAAGAGAAGATTTATTTTTTGAAATTAGGTATTTATTGCACTCCCTATTTGTGAAGGGTACAAATGTTGATTTTTGTTGGATACCATCCCACACTGGATTCCGTTATAACGACCAAGCAGATAGGGCAGCAAAAAGGGGAGCAAAAAATCATATAGATAGTATAAAAGTATATTGTCCATTGTCATACAAGGAAATAAGCAATATACTAGAAAGAGACTTT
>NC_134893.1:67749630-67754452 GCF_041734735.1 Babylonia areolata | reverse complement strand
ATTCAAAACCCGGGTTCTGTCGCTTGATAAAATAACAACAAACAACATATCCAAAAAGTAGAAAAAGTAAGCGTCCTGAGATATAAAAAACTGCAGTTAAAGTGATAAACAAAAGCTCTATTCCGCGCTCTGATCCTGTCGCGTACCGTACAACATTCATCACGCGCGGTGCGTCATCCCCCATATTGGCAGGCCTGACCTCGCAACCCCGGGAGTCTGAAACAATGGCGGCAAATGTGTTCGCACTGGCGAAAGTGATCTAGGTGAGTAATACTATATTGTTCTTGCAAATTTTACACATAATGGAAGTCGTTGGTACTTCAGTGTTTCTTATATATTTAATCGTGTTTTAAGTCTGATGGATAAGAGAAAAATCGATGGGAAACTTGTGTCTGGCACTGACATTATATGGTCGCCGCTTATTGTCAAAAGTTGCTGTGTGTGGGTTTGTGTGTGTGGGGGGGGGGGGGGGGGGGGCGTGGGGGGGGGGGTATGTGTGTGTGTAGGGGGAGAGGCGTGCGCATGCGCGCGCAATTTGTGTGTTGTGTGTGTTGCTGTGTGTGTGCCGTATGGTGTGTGCCAGTGTGTGTGTGTGTGTGTGTGGTGTGTGCGCCATGTGTGTGTGTGTTGCTGTGTCAGTGTTGCTCTGTGTGGTGTGTGTGTGTGTTGCCGCATATGTGTATGTGTGCCAGTGTGGGTATGTGTGTATGTATGTGTGTGGCTGTACATGTGTATATATGTATATATATATATACAGCGACTTATATATATATATGGCTGTTCATGTGTAAGTGTGTATAATATATCATGTGTGTGTGTGTGGGGGGGGGGGGGGTGAAAGAGGGTGGATGGGGTAAGAGGAGGAGGGGGGGCATAGTTCACTGTAAGTTTTTCACGTTTCAGTTGCCGGAATCAGCAGCTGACCCACATGGTAAGATTCAGCTGAAATCGCAAATTAAATAGTCAGATAGTTCTATGACAGTATAAGCTTCCGGTTTTTACTTTTTCACTAAATAGCGTTTTATTTTTATTTTTATTTTTTCAGATGTGATTGAGGAAGCATGCGTGCTTTGTGGAATTTCATTAAACTCAGTGAAGAAGTAGTGAAACAGACCGAAAAAGGCGTCACTGGTTTGCAAAAAGCAGGTCGTGCAAGATGTGACAATAAACGTTTTTACATCGGACAGTGTGCACAAATCATGTCGTCAAAATTACTGCAACGTCAATATTATCAAAACAGATTGAAAAGGCAGTTGGAAGACAGCAATACACAAGATCAACCATCTCTTCGATCAAAGAAGACCAAATTTGATATCTCTACTGACTGTCTTTTCTGTGGATGTCCAGCTAAAAGCAGCCAGAAAAAAGGAGATTCTGTATATCAATCCGAAGCTTCAATTTCCAGTCGCAAATAGAAGAGCATTGTTTGCAACGGGGTCCAGATGACAAATGGGCTGAGAAAATTTTGGGTAGAATCAAAGCTGTTAATGATCTCCATGCTGCAGATGCCTTGTACCATCAGCAGTGCAGTGTCAACTTCAGGACAGGCAAAAACATCCCCCAAGCATATTGTTCTTCGACAGAGGCAGCATGTGCTGTCAAAGGCAGACCAGCAGATGCAAGACGTGCAGAAGCGTTCAGACAAGTAATAGAATATTTCAAAGAGTTTGACGATGAACAGATCACCCTCACAGATCTTTGCAAGAAATGGAAGAATACCTTGTTCAGATACTTCTTCATACACCGGAAAAAACACATGCGACAGAAATTAGAAAGCCATTTTGGAGACGAGATCATGATCACCTCCATCAGAGGAAAACATAACGTGGTCACATTTCCGTTCAACTGATGGAAAAAATTCTGAACCAGTTCGCAAAATCAAACACAGAAACAGACACAGAAAAGGAAAAACTGAGGATAATCAAAACAGCAGCAAAACTTCTTTTGTCAGACATAAAAAAAGTTGACGCCTCAAGGAGGAATATCCTACAACAGCAGAAGTATCAGACATTTCAAAGAACATGGAACAGTTACCAACTTCAGTGGTCGTTTTTTCTAAGAACACTACTGAAGGGAAAGAAGAATCCAGAATTGAAAATTGCTGCCCTTGGTCAAGCTTTAATGCAAGAGTGTGGCACGAGTTTTGGGGCCTGATGTTTGCTATTTACTGCCTTTTGTCCATGCACTCAATGGCTGTGACACAACTTCTGGACTTTTTCGGATTGGAAAAGGAGTTCCACTGAAAAAGCTGTCTGACCCCAACTTTAAAAACGCAGGCACATATCTTCTGCATGGCAGGAAAACATCAAAATGACATCATCACAGCTGGGGAGAAAGCTTTGATTTGTCTCTATAACGGTCACAAGGAAGACAGCCTTGACACCCTCCGCTACCAGCGTTTCATGAGAAGGTGCCCACATGTGTAACCACAGTTCAGATCCAGACCCTACCTCCTACGAGTGCGGCAGCCAAATACCACAGCCTGCGTGTATACCTCCAGGTTCAGGTAATTTAATATACAGCTCTGTGTGTGTGTGTGTGTGTGTGTGTGTGTGTGTGTGTTTGTGTGTGTGTGTGACTGTGTTTGTGAGTGTGTGTTTGTGTGTGTGTGTGTGTGTGTGTGTGTGTGGTGGAGAGAATATAGATGTGCGAAAAATGAATATCACAGGGTATAGTGGGGAGAGTACAGAAGTGCAAACAATGAATACTATTCTGAACAAACGCTTGACAGTTAAAATACATAATACTAAGTATTAATTGACATTTCTTAAGTCCATTATAATTGTGAAGAAACAGTTGCAAAGCTAATAGTAAAATTCAATTTTCAGGAATGGATTAACCCTGCAGCTGACTTGGCACCGGAGTTCTGGGGATGGCATCTATCTTCCGGACAGCTGGAACCACGACAAACAGACCTTCCGCCTGCTCCAGAAGACCTCCTCAAAGTGATCAGATGTAATTGCAAGACAGATTGCAGTTATAAACGTTGCACATGTCGGAAGCATGGTCTGGGGTGCCTCTGTGGCATGTGGTCAGTGCAAAGGCCTGGGATACTCCAATTCACCGACACTGGAGGAAATGGATGACACGGACCTGGCAGATATACCCAGTTCGTTTGACATTCATGACAGCCTGGACAGTGCTTGACTTAATGGTGATATCTCATTCTGCAGTGCGTCTGTGTCAGGAGATACTCAAGGTAAGCCTCTGATCAAAAGTGCATGCTTGCAAGTTGATGTGCATTCCGTTGGACTGACAGGTAAAATATGTCACAGGCAGTATTTTCTTTTCTTTCTTTTTAAAAAGAAATTTTCACCGGATTATGCTTCTGGTTGTGATTCCATTGTAAAATTCGTTTACTGCATGTCGAGAGCTTTCCCAACGAGATGCTACATGACTATATTCGGGTGATTCGGAAAAACAAGGTTGAAACGGGTATTTGATGACGTCACAAAATGAGTTTAAGTACCCGAGGGACATTCCTATCGTTCTACTTTTTTGATATGTTAGAGAGGAACCGTGTTCTGACTTATTCCACCCAAAATAATTTCTGTTGCAATTTGTTCCTTTCTTCACATTTTTTTTAGCGTCTACAGACTAGGCTAATATGGATTCAGACATCCTTGAGGAAAAGGACAAGCCTACATTACATAAATTATGTACAGAAACATTTTCAGGGTGAACTCGATAGACTGAGTAGCTATATGCAATCTAATGGTTTGAGTTTTCTGTAGAAAAAACACATTTGATCCTCTTTAATAATGGTTATAATCCCAGCAAACTACCACGGTTTTTTTTTTTTAGGAGGACGTGAATATTTTTCAAGTCGGAAATCAAATTTCTTGGGATCCTATTTACTTCAAAACTAAACTGGAAGAAACACATTGATTCAATGGTGACTAAAGCAGTTAAAAGTTTAAATTTCTTAAAAATTGTAAGTCACTCTCCTTGGGGACAAGACTCCAAACTTCTTTTACATTTAGCGACATCTCTCGTAAGATCAAGATTGACGTACGGTCAAGAAATTTTCTTTTCTGCTCCGCCGACGTTCCTAAAGAAGCTGCGAATAATTGACAGTAAAGCTGTGAAACTGGCTTTAGGGGTACCTGTGCATACTAAGACCTCAGAAGCCTATAAGCTTGCGGGTATTCTACCACTAGATGAAATCAGAAAATTAAGTTCTGCTAAATATATTGTGAGATGTACAGCAGTGGATGATTTTGAGGAATTAAATATTAGGTCTGATATTGATTTTCCAAAAAATGCTCAAAATAATTCAAATCTACAAACCATTCGCACATACGTGTCAGATATTTTAAATTCTTCAGACATTGATTTGCATGATATGGCACCTCGTGTTCTGGTGCCACCTGTCCCTCCCTGGGAGTTCACAAAAGCAAACGTCAACATATGTGCTTCTGACACAACAAAAGGAGAATCTCCACATATAATAGCACCATCTGTCAGAATTGAATTAGAAGAAAATTTTGATTATCATTTAAAAGTTTACACTGATGGCTCGGTCCTGGATGATAGCAGTGCAGGATCTGCTTTTGTCATTCCTGACCTAAAAACAGAAAAATCATTATTTAGGTAAGGGACATTCGATTTTTACAGCTGAATTGGTGGCCATCCTTATGGCTTTAAATCATCTTGTTGATATACCAATCATAATAAGTAATATCCTATTTTGTGTTGATTCTCAATCTGTCTTAAAAGGTTTGCTCCTTTTTGAGAATAATCAAAGAGAAGATTTATTTTTTGAAATCAGGTATTTATTGCACTCCCTATTTGTGAAGGGTACAAATGTTGATTTTTGTTG
>NC_134893.1:67694630-67724630 GCF_041734735.1 Babylonia areolata | reverse complement strand
CAGCGGACATAAAGAAAATAGAGAAGCACAACTTTACCACTGCACATATACAAAAGTGATTAATTTGCTGATGCAGATGTTACAGGTAATAACATCCAATTTACAGGCGAACAAGTAAAAACATTAAAGCACAAAGGTAGAAATAAAATAAAGTCACTGCATGTAGGTATAGATACAAACTTCACGGAAAAAGCATGAGAGAGAGAGAGAGAGAGAGAGAGAGAGTGATGGACTTACGTTCTGTGGAAATGGCATGAGCTGTGATCCAGTTAGGCTTGGATGGGTGACTGTAGCTGCTGACCGCGTTGCTGTCTTGAGGGCTGACCACAAAGCTGCTGCTGTACACTCCCATAGCTCGACAGATCTCCGAGTCTGTGCTGTAAAGAAGGAACATGGCAGAAAGATTAAGGTGCTGCGCTTATCTCTGCCACTACTGTGACAGTTTCAGTTTCAGTTTCAGTAGCTCAAGGAGGCGTCACTGCGTTCGGACAAATCCATATACACCACACCACATCTGCCAAGCAGATGCCTGACCAGCAGCGTAACCCAACGCTCTTAGAAAAAAAAAAAGAAAAAGAAAAAAAAAGGTGAATAAATAATAGATAAGCTTACATAAATAAATAAATAAATAAATAAATAAATAAATAATAATTATGATATAAAAAAGGTAGTAGTAATGATAATAATAATAAAATAATAATAATAATAATAAATAAATAAATAAATAAGACAACAATGATGATAAATAAGCAAATAAATGTAAAACATGAAGACACATTCACACATACACCCACACATGCATAACAGATATGCAACAAACGTGACAGTAAAGGTCTGTGTTCGATTCAAGGTCTCAACCTTTCTCCCAAGTTTTGACAGTAAAATCAAAAAAAAGAACATCTTGGCATCCGGATGAGATGATAAAACCGTGGTCATGTGTGCGGCACACACTTGGCGCACTGAAACAGAACCCATGGCGACATTATTGCCATCCTCTGGAAAAATTATGTAGAAGAAATCCATCGTGACAGGAACACATATGCATGTATGCACTCAAGGCTCAACTAAAGATGTTGGGTTATGCTGCTAGTCTGGCGTCTGCCCAGCAGATGGTATTTCGTTTAAGGATTTGTCCAAACACAGAGATGCCTCATTAACTCTCTCCATACGAACGGCGAAAGAATCAACGTTAACAGCGTTTCACCCCAATTACCATCATCAAAATATTGCGAGCGGAAGGCTCTTATACTGAAGAGGTGAATGTTGACAAAGAATACCACAATTCTGATGACAGAAGCTAAAGGTTGGGTCATTCAGACACCCACTGGACATCCGAGGGGTCTGTGTAGAGGAGAAGAGAGGACTGGCCGTACTGAGTGAGTTAAGAAACTAAAACTGAAACTGAATTTTTCCTGATTTTTTGTTTCGATTTTTCTTTTGGTTTTTTTTTTTTTTTTGGTGTTTTTTTCTTTAAGATGCCCAGAACCTTTCTTAGTTTCTTATCATGCACCTGTATCACACATTGAAACTTTACGTCAGTCTCATGCATGATGTGCTTGTGCTTTTATGCATGAATCAGTGGAAATGGTTGGTTAATGACAGGCACAACAACCAAGTGGTTAAAGCCTTGGACTTTCAATCTCAGAGTCCCTGGTTCGAATCTCAGTAACGGCGCCTGGTGGGTAAAGGGTGGAGATTTTTCCGATCTCTCAGGTCAACATAATTTATGTGCAGACCTGTTAATGACTGAACCCCCTTCGTGTGTATATGCACGCAGAAGATCAAATACACATGTTAAAGATCCTTAATCCATGTCGGCGATCGTTGGGTTATGGAAACAAGAACATACCCAGCATGCACACCCCCAAAAACAGAGTATGGCTGCCTACTTGATGGGGTAAATAAACAAAACGGTGATACACATAAATGTTGCATGTCTGTAAAATTATATGTGTACACGACTGAAACCTGATTGAATGACACAGGAAACAAATGATGAACACCCAAATGGCAGCCGGTTCTACTCAGATTGGCAGCCTGTTGCACAAATGACTGTAAAGTACTTAGTGCTTGGTCTCAGACTGAGGATAGGTGCTGTATAGATATCCATATCATATCAAATTATCATAACTATGTGTAATTCCAATGCATGGCAGGGTGGTCCACTTTCCAAAGGGGATTATCCCAAATTCCTCAGAGAGAAATGAGCTGTGATAAAAAAAAAAAAGTAAACTGATGCAATATAACAATTCTAATGACTTAATCGCATGACATATGCTGGCATACACCAATGAAATGGCTGCAAGAGGAATATACCTAACGAGGAGCAATGTGTCAACACTGAGAGACAGGGAAGAGAGAGAGAGAGGGAGAGAGAAGGGGGGGGGGGGAGAGAACTCGAACTTGAACTCGTTTTACATTGGCCTTGGGCCACAACATAAGGGAAGCCAAATCTTTCAGGGGTAAGGGGGGAGGGGGGGGGGGGCAGGGTGTCGTTGACAACATGGTGAAGTTATGATTCACTTTTCAAAAGCATTCCAAACAATATTGTTATTGCATTAATTGACATAAAGTAATCCATATGCAAATATTACCTCATTTGATACTTACATTAATGATATTTTCAGTCTTCAATATAGAAATACATGATCATATACAACACGTACACTGTTTCACTACTTAGAAATTATAGGTTGACCATGTGTAATCATGCGTATAAATGGTTAGTTACATGAGACTTCACAAACTTATTCTTAAATAATAAGAGATCCATATTAGTATTACATTGGACTGGGGAGGGAGAGAGAGATAGTGAGGGAGAGAGAGAGAGAGAGAAGATAATTTTAAAATTCTTTGTTTCTGAAGATAACAGATAAGCTCTGTTCTGTTGTTTTACACCTAGTCCCTATCCAAAGCAGGTGATAAGACATTATATAAGAAAAAGAGAGAGGGGCTGAGAGAATATACATGCACACATACATGTTATATATATATAAACTACAACATTGAAATGGAGGAAAATGTAACAGAAAGATACAAAAGGCAGTGTTTCAACAAGTAATACAAATGCAATTGATGATATACATGCCCATGAGCAGACAAGATACACAATATGAAAAATTGGATCATCAATTGATCAATGAATGATAACGAAAATAAAAAGACATATATAGCCATATATGGATATATGTAAAGGAAAGAGAGGGAAAAATTAAGATATTCATGAAAGCGTGAGGCACAGACAGACAGAATATTCAATTCTTTTTATCAATACACATTTTGTATTCACTACTCATAACAAAATAAAAGATAGAAAACCATATGTAAGACGAACCCTATGTAAGCAAAGGAAATTATCAAAATTAAAACTTTGTTGAACATGGGGCAGACATTCAGACAAAAAGAGAAGAGCGAAGGGAAGAAAAAAAAGAGATGGAGGAGACATGCAGAGACAAAACAAACTCTGTGTGTGTGTGTGTGTGTGTGTGTGTGTGTGTGTTATCTACACATCCAGCCCTCAGAGAAAAGGAAAGTAAATAAAACAAACCTAAAATCAATAACAACATCATGAACAACAATGACGATAACAACAATTACAATAACAATAATAATGGGTAATCACTGAAACAGACAGGGCATAAACATGTACGCACTATAACAGACTGGGCACACACACACACACACACACACACTGAGCAACACCACACACACACACACTGCATGAGTACATACACACACACGCGCGCGCGCGCACGCACGCACATAACACACAGATGATGATGATGATTCACACAAACACTGAGCACACACATTATTTTAACATAACTGTATACATACATGGATATATACAGATATACAGAGAGAGAGACAGACAGACAAGAGACAGAGACAGAGAGAGAGTGAGTGAGTTCATAGCAGTACACTCACTTTACTACAAGCAAGCGAGTGCGCTCGTATCATGCAAGGTTTTGTCAGCGTTTTGATAAAAGAAGCTAAGTACTAGGAGCTGCCTGGCAAAATGAGTTAACAACAACCTGTAACCCTTACGAAATTGATGATGGTGAGGGGTAGATTTATCGGTTGCTGTGATAAACACGAGGTGTTCCCAACATTGGCTTGTACTTTTGCAGGATGATGGCCCCTGTTCTAATAATCAACCAATCGTAGGGATCTTTATAAATAGGCAGCATGAGCTGATGTTTACAGACAGCTGATTGGTCGAAATTAGCATTGGCCTGCTTCTGCCATCAGCTCCTGACGTCAAAAGAAGAGCAAGTCAAGTTCAGCCAAGAAAACGTGGCTGGTACTCGGAGCTGAAAGGTAAGAGTCGGTCTTGAGTGTCTGATTGTTAAATTGACATGGTAATTCTCTCACTGAATGACAAATGTTCATCGAATCTGACATGTCTCATTCATTGCAGACGATGAGATCTGGATGACTTTCATCTACATTGGTGTCAAGAACCAGGAAAAAAAATTCGATCATTGTGAGGTGCATTATCAAGAAAGGGATATTCCACTCTCTCACGCTGAATATTACTGTTTTCTCAGGCTGATGAACTGTTAAGGCGTGAAATGTTTATTTTTGTGATCACTGAGAACATAAAACATACGTGATCGGTAGCTCTGTCTTCATGGCGGATTCATGGCCTTGAACTTGACCTGTAAGTGCAAGGGTGCTGCCCACAATGTGCTCAGCAGGTCACGTTTTTCGGTCCCAAGGTCCCGATTTTGATGTGTCTGTGAAAGACACGTGATCACTCGGTGGTCAGTTGGAAAATTCTCCGGAACAAATTCTGCTGTACACTGTGAACAAAAATGTTGCCATTCAGAAATATTCCCCCTCCTAATCTTGTGATCCTTCATAATTATGATCACTTGGTAAGTTTCATGCACGGTGGCGTCGATCACAGGCTATTCATGGTGTTGATTTGAACTTGAACTTGACAAAATCAGTGTGTAGGCATTCTGGCCTTTTACACGGTCCATACACTCCTACTGTTACTGTGGCAAGCGTGGGATGGAGCATGTTTTGTTTTGATTAAACGAAAGTAAGTATCAGTGCAGTATCAGTAGCTCAAGAGGCGTCACTGCGTTCAGTAAAATCCATATACACTACACCACATCTGCCAAGCAGATGCCTGACCAGCAGCATAACCCAGGCCTTGAGAAAAAAATTAAAATAAACATTGATATCTAATTTAAAAATAAAATAAAATGAAAACTCTTTTAAGAAAGACGTAACCAAGTAAGAAAATTCCAGCGTTCAAACACTGTGCAGTAACATGAAAAAAATCAGGGTCATAAGCCTCAAATTTTGTATCCATAGTTCCAGCAAACAAAGCATCACTGCTTGCAATAACGAGTAAACAACAAATAAAAGATTTTAGAATGAAAACACTTGTGCTTGCATTGATCAGAACCAGTCCATATGGTCTCAGTTCTGTCTTATGGTGGACATATCATCAATCATAGCCTTGTTACTGTGTTAAAGGACCAAACCAGAAAAAAAAATCATATTAGAATATTGCTGCGGTGAATTTTTAGCTTTTCATACATGAATGATGTAATTACTGTTTGAATAGTTTTATTTCAGTTGAGTAAATATTTCCCAATTTTTCTTGTGAGGATATACCTTTCATAAACTGAGAACCCTAACAGTTGTTTGGGTTGCTGTAGTTTTTGTTTGTTTTTGTTAGATATAAATATTTCTATTAGATGTAGCTCTTTTTTTCAAAAATGGGTGTCTAGGACCTTGATGACCATAGCAGTCAGAAGATGAGTTCTTGTTTTCCCTTCAAACAAAAGCAAACTCTGCATGCATCATTTACTTTTAAGTTTCATACAGTTGCATTTGCATAGTTGAATATATTATGTGTGTTTGTGTGTCATTCATTTGCATTGTTTTGTGCATGTGTTGTGATTTCATGTGTGTTTGCTTGGAAACAAAACAATTCAGTTTGCTGTATATCACTATCAGTGCTATGTGCAGTTTTGTTTGGGTTTTAAAACTAAATCACTTGAGTTTGTGAATTTCAGCTTTAGTGAAAATTCAGTCATGACCATATCTCTCTCTCTCTCTCTCTCTCTCTCTCTCTCTCTCTCTCTCTGTCTGTATATATATATATATATATATATATATATATATATATATATATATTCTCAGCTGAAGGTAAAACTGAAACTTGCTGAAAAAATTAACAATATCATGAATGAGCTTCACCGTTTTGGCCAATACTTTGTTGTTGGTTAATGCAGTTTTTAAAGTAGGTCTGTTCACTGATGCAGATAATTAGTTTTAGCCTTTAGGGGATGTTATCTTGAGTCATCAAGGGTGGTCTGGAAGTTTTTGTTTACTCACATTTATATGTGTGCTGGTGTGTGAGGTTTTTTGTATTTATTTTTTTCTAATTTATTTTGTCACTGCCAGTGCTGTGCATTCTTCATGCACTCATTCACGCATATGCATGCAGTGACGCATATATGTGCATGCATGCACACACACATACTGGCTTGATTGTATCCCTCTCTCAGTTTTCTGTGTGTCCAGTCCTCCGGCACCTGTCCATTGTGGAAACTGTTTTGATATAGATTGAAAAGTTTGCTTCTGTCTTCTTCCGATAGCTCCTTGATGTCTGAGTAACGAACTTTGTCTGGGCCAGGAGCCGATTCTTTCTTGCATTTAGCTATTGCCTCGTTTAGATCATCCATTGTCAAGTCATCATCAGGTCCAGTCTGCATAAGGGTTTGGTTTAACTCCTCAACATATTTCTTTTTCTCATCTAAGTTTCTTTGATCACTCTGTTGTATGAAACGTTTGAGCAAGGCAGATCCTTTTTCTTCATTTGTCTTAAGCTTGGTTCCGTCAGTGTCTAACATGTCTGGGGTTGTTGTTGTGCACGTTTTCCCTTCCATGCGACGATAAAATTGCCAGAACTCTGTCAATGTTGTGTCATAACTGAGTGCCTCGCAAAACTGTTTCCACTTGTCATTTTTGGCCTCTTGAGCAGTGACTTCAAACTGTTTAGTTTTTTCTTTCATTTTTGTTTCAATACCAAAACCAGGAAAGGACCATCGTCAGGTAAGCGGCTACCGGATCCTAACCATGCAAAACATTGTTGGAAAGCTCATGGAACGCATGATAGCCAGGAAACTTGCAAGGGATCTTGAACACAGGCACATTCTCCCTTCAAATCAAGGTGGTTACAGAACAGGCAAGTCCACATGGGAAAATGCAGCTGCCTTTGCATATGAGGTGTATGAAGGATTTCAAAGAAAAGAAGAAACACTAGCAGTAGCAATTGACCTTGAAGATGCCTACAATAAAGTCCAGTTTGCGCACCTCATGGAGCTGCTACTAAGGTATGGAGTAAGTTTGACACTGACAAGATGGATAGCAGCAGCGCTTCAGGAAAGAACCGTCGTCTTACGCCTCGGAGATTGGATGTCTGCACCTTCTAAACCATCCATGGGACTGCCACAAGGGTCTCCACTCTCTCCTGTCCTCTACAATGTCTACACGAAGGGCCTTGCAGACTTAAACAACAATGGAATTGCTCGGGTGCTTACCCTTGCGGATGACGGCCTGGTCTTCAAAACTTCGAAAAATGCTCAGGAAAGAACTGAAGCCGTCCAGAAACAACTAAACAATATTGCTCAATGGTGCAAAGACACAGGATCTTCCATCAATCCAGCGAAAGCCCAAACGTTGCTGTGCACCCTCAACAACAAAACCGCGAGCAAATCACCACCTTCTGTGTCATTCGATGGGATTCAAATTGAGAAAACTGAATGCCTACGCTACCTAGGAATACACTTCGACAGGATGCTGACCTTCAGAAAACATACGGAAAACACTGTTCTCAAATGCAAAAAGGGCCTTTCAGTCTTAAAAGCAATGGCAACCAAAGGAATTGAACAACGCCACCTCTTCCTGCTATACCAATCACTCGTCCTCAGTGTGATCGACTACGGACTTGGGCTAACAACACCGTCTCAAAGCAACCTCCTAAAATTAGAAAGAGTCCAAAATGAAGCTATGAGGCTGATCCTTGGAACAACAAAAGACACGCCCACAGAAACCATGCGATACCTGCTTGACCTTCCTTCAGTGCAGGCCAGAAACAAGTTAGAACAGGTCAAGACCTACTTCAAAGCATTAGAAAACCCTCAAAACCCACTGCATGACGCAGTCAAAGAACCAAAAGGCAGCCGTCTAGGACGAGGAAGATCATGGATGGGGCAAGCAGAAGACACAATCCAGCTAGTATGCCGACTTCAAGACCTGAAAGAAACAAAAGAATGGGAGAAAAACCCCGAAAACCTCAACCATCTATTCAACACAGTCATTTCACCCACTCTAGGAAGACATTGTCGGGAATGGCCAGAGGGCAAAACTGATGCGGAAGTGAAGCTGCTTATAGAAGAAAACAGTAAAGAAGAGGACATCATCATATACACAGATGGCTCAGTCACCAAAGACCAGTCTGGCTGGGGATTCACTGCGAAACAAAATGGAAAAACAATTTGGAAGAGAATGCTGCCTACAAAGTCACAACCTCCAGCCTAACGATGGAAGTTGAAGCTGTGACACATGCCCTCCAGTGGCTATCGTCCTTCCATACGCCCGGAAACCAACATGCCATGATTCTAACCGACTCAATGAACCTCATACAGAAAATTGAAAACGGAATGGGAAGCCCAGAGTGGCATAAGGCAATGCGCAACTTTCAGATTAAAAAACTCACATGGTCATACTGCCCGGGACATGCAGGTGTTAAGGGAAATGAGCGAGCTGACAGACTTGCTGGTAACGCAACACCAACGAGCGGCCTACATCTAGGAAAATCGGAAATCCTCAGAAAAGTCAAAGAATACCAAAAAGAACAGGTACAAGGCCATCACACCATCGATCGCCTCAAAGAAATAGAAGCAGAGAGAGGGAGCGGCCGCAAATCTAACATGAAAGGTAGAGCACGATGCTTTGCAAATCAAACAAATATCGGCATCATTTCCAAACCAACATTGCGCAAATTTCTTCAAAACGGAACAGAGTCTCTGTGGGCCTTTCCAAACACAATAGACCGAGCAACACACTAGACGCCACGTTCTTGGCATCAGAGATCTTTTCCCATTCCTCTTGCGGCCAGTCAGTGGCGGCTGTGTGTGTTTGTGTGTATGTGTGCTTTTGAGTGCGTTTGTGAATGCGCGAGAGTGAAACTGTACACAAGTGTCAGGAGAGATATGTGTACGTGTGTGTGTGTGTGTGTGTGTGTGTGTGTGTGTGAGGGGAGGTGGGAGTGCGGGGGGAGGTGGGGTAGAGGATGAGGTATGTGAGTGTATGCATGCCTACACTGTGGGAGCAACAGGATATTGGAACGTGTATATATATATATATATATATATATATATATATATATATATATATATATATATATATATATCTTTGTATGTACGTGTGTGGAGTTGGGGGTGGGAGATATGGGCGTATGTGTGTGTGCTTGTACAAGTAAGTGTTCATCTCTGTGAGTGTGTGTTTGTGTGTGTGTGTGTGTGCCGTGGAAGCTGCGATACGTAGACTAGAAATGAGTGTGTGGAGGAGGGGGTAGAGGAGGTGCAAGGTAATGTGTGTGTGTGTGTGTGTGTGTGTGTTGGAGCTCATGTACGTTTATATGTATTTGACTGTGCTTTCATATGTGCTTGTACAAGTAAGTGTTCATCTCTGTGAGTGTGTGTTTGTGTTTGTGTGTGTGTGTGTGTGCCATGGAAGCTGCGATACTTAGACTAGAAATAAGTGTGTGGAGGAGGGGGGTAGAGGAGGTGCACGGTAATGCGTGTGTGTGTGTGTGTGTGTTGGAGCTCATGTACGTTTATATGTATTTGACTGTGCTTTCATATATGTGAAACTGCATGTCTGGTGCATTTCTGTTATGCATGTGTGGGTGTATGTGTGAATGTGTGTCTTCATTTTTTTACATTTATTTGCTTATTTATCACCATTGTTGTCTTATTTATTTATTTATTTATGTTTTATTATTATCATTTTATTAGTATTACTAATATTATTACTACTACCTTTTTCTATATTATAATTATTATTTATTTATTTATTTATTTATGCAAGCTTATCTATTATTTATTCCCCCGTTTTTTTTTGTTTTTTTTTTTGTGTGTGTGGTTGTGTGTGTGTGTGTTTTTTTTTGTTTTGTTTTTTTTTTTTTTTTTTTTTTTTTTTCCAAGGCCTGACTAAGCGCGTTGGGTTACGCTGCTGGTCAGGCATCTGCTTGGCAGATGTGGTGTAGCGTATATGGTTTTGTCCGAACGCAGTGACGCCTCCTTGAGCTACTGAAACTCTCAGTTTTCTTTTCTTTTTTTCTTTGCCCACCCCTCTTTCTGCCTCATGTTTCAGTAATGCCCACCATTCTTTGAACTAAAATTGAAGTATCCCCTGAATTATTCAGTGAATACATAAACTTACAAAATTAAGAAAGAAAAAACTGTCTTGGTGGACAGGGTGTACGAGTTTTAGGGGGATTGGATTATGTTGAATTCATTCACTGTAGTGACGGTAGGGGGTGGGGATGGGGGGACGGGAGGGAGATTGGGGGGGGGGGGGGGGGAGGTATAATTATAATTCATTCAGTGGAGAGGGAGTGTTGTTTGGGTGGGTTTTTTTTATTGTTGTTGTTTTTTTTGGGGGGAGGGGAAAGAGTATTAGGAGTATACCCAATTACCAACATAAGCAAAGTTACAGTGACCTCTGGCCAATGTATGTACCGCCAGTCCCCTGGGCTTGTTGAGTAACAAGCAGGAAAGTACTATAAGTAGTGAGGGCAATGAAAGGTGACACTGACAGGCTTTTCAGTGAGCAAGTGCCACAGACTTGTCAGGCTTTTTTTACTGATCACACTCTCCCACTTGTCAGTACCACCACCAGCCCCATTTACAACATCCCTGCTTTGAGTTTCTGCAAGATGTTGAACTTCCTCTGTTTTTTTAAAACAAATTCTGCATTGACCAACATTCACAACTGATATTTAGAAAGTTTCAGTTTCAGTAGCTCAAAGAGGAGTAACTGCTTTCGGACAAATCCATATACGCTACACATCATCTGCCAAGCAGATGCCTGACCAGCAGCATAACCCAACACGCTTAGTCAGGCCTTGAGAAAAAGAAAAAAAAGGTGAATAAATAATAGATAAGCTTACATAAATAAATAAATAAATAATAATTATGATATTAAAAAAAGGTAGTAGTAATGATAATAATAATAAAATAATAATAAATAAATAAAAGATTTTCAGGCAGAATGTTTATTTAGAAGAGAAGAGAATATTATGTCTTTCTTACCAAGTATACCAGGGTCAGCAGGATTGTGTGAGGAGGGGGGTGGTAGTAAATAAAAGGTACAAGCATGGAACTTAGATTCAAATGCAAATACAGTGGGAATTTAGACACACATTTATTACGTGTTTAAATACATATATGCGCATGCTCGCTCACAGTACATGTGACGCACATGCGCGCGCGCACACACACACACACACACACAACACACAACACACACACACACAAATGAAACCAACCTGTGTGCTCACATGAATTTTTCAGCACACTTTGTTAATACAGCTCCTTTTTCTTTTCTTTTTTCTTTTTTTTCAAGGTCAGTGACAGTAGATTCCTCAGATCTAGGTTCTGCCAGTGTTCCTGTGCCAGACCGTTTTAACAACAAACGCCATCATGAGTGAAAAGATTGTGGACAAGGTGAAGAAGCGAATCACTGACCTGGAGCAGGCAATCCAACGCCTGGATTTTGTCAAGCGGCATTTGAATCAAAATTCTTCTGAGGTAATGGGAGATAGTTGTTCTTATATGTGTGTGTGTGTTTTGGATTTTGTCCAGCAGAATTGAAATTTGAATCGAGATTCTTCTGAGGTTATGGGGGATAGTTGTTCTTTTATGTATGTGTGTTTGTTTTGGATTTTATCAAGCAGATTTGAATCAAAACTCTTCTGAGGTAATGGGAGATAGTTGTTCTTTTGTGCGTATGTGTGTACACGTGTGTTTGTTTTGGATTTTGTCATCCGGAGGTGTGGCTCCTCTGTCCTCATTATTATTGGGGTTTTTTGTTGTTTTTTTATTCACCCCAGATTAAGATAAGGGCTGATACACCTTTGTCCTTGAACCAAACCTCCTTTCACTTAGACTTAGATCAAGACCCAGATAAACCTTTAGCTTTTTCACAGCCGTAGGCGACTTTTGTTGACAAGACAGTGCACCGCCATAGTCAACTTCTGTTGACTAGACAGTACACCGCCATTGTTGACATCGAGTGGTCATGTTGATAAGACCATTTTTCACAGTATAACAAAGCTTGACAGGCGCAGCCAGTTTCCCACCAACAGAACCATGGCTAACCTTTGCTCCCTGACCCAGTTTGAAGTGGACAAGTCCATTGTGGTGTTTTGACATGAACCGAGCCTGAGAGCATCATTTTTCTAAAATATTTGGTGCTGGCGAATGTTTTTCACTTAGAAACTTGGCAGTGAAAGAGTTAACCTTACCTCCTTTCACTCAAATCAAGACCCAGATCCACCTTTAACCTAACCTTACCTTTCACTCAGATCAAGACCCAGAATGAGATCCTTCTTTAAGTTAACCTAGAACCTAACTTTTCACTCAGATCAAGACGCAGATCCACCTTTAACCTAACCTAACCTTTCACTCAGATCAAGACCCAGATCCACCTTTAACCTAACCTAACCTTTTACTCAGATCAAGACCCAGAATGAGATCCTTCTAGTTCTATAATTTTACCTGGAAGTGGAACCAAACTTTTCACTCAGATCCACCTTTAATGTCACTTGGATCCATTTTCTAAACCACCTTTCATTCAGATCAAAAACCAGATCTGCCTGCAACTCATTCTGCCCCACAGCTACATGCCTGTTACAAATCCCCTGGACCAGCACTACATGAGACCACTGCAGAAAAAAACAGTGTGGTTCACTAAATCTGCAAAAAAAATTATAGAGAATTGTTGATTTAATCAGTGAAACAAAGCTTCGTTTTGATGCTTCCACAATCCGTAAACGGTTCGGTTTCGAATGCCAACTGCACCAAGCAAGAATATATAAAAATTAGAATAGTGTTTTGGTACGTGAATACTTGTACCTGGTCTACAGGGGAAGGAATTATGTATGAGTTAACTTGTACCTGGAGTTGAATGAGGTAACCTAACCTGACCTCCTTTCACTCAGATTAAGACCCAGATCCACAACTCGATCAGCCGGCACCTGGAGACCCTGCGCCACCGGGAGGTGTGGCTGCTGGACCAGGTGGACACAGTGCTGGTGGGCAAGGAGGAGGTGCTGCAGCGCCAGCAGGCCCGCCTGAACAAGGCCCTGGGCATCCTGCACTCCAGCCTCAACCACGCCAGCGACTCGGGTGACGACGACGACGAGACCGCTGCCAGGCACCTGGTGCAGGCACTTGAGGAGTGAGTTGTTTTGTTTGTATTGTATTGTTTTACTCTCTTTTTTTGTCACCAACAGATTTCTCTGTGTGAAATTCGGGCTGCTCTTGCCAGGGAAAGTACATCACTACACTGAGAGCACCACCCTTATTTTTTCTTTTCTTTTTTTCTTTTTTTTTTTTTTTTCTTGTCTGCAGTTTTATTTGTTTTCTTATCGAAGTGAACTTTCTACAGAATTTTGTCAGGGGCATCCCTTTTGTTGTCATGAATTCTTTTACGTGCACTAAGTGCATGCTGCACACTAGACCTTGGTTTATCCTCTCATCCGAATGACTAGCGTTCAGACCACCACTCAAGGGCTAGTGGAGGGGGAGAAAATGCTAGCGACTGTGCCAGGATTCGAACCAGTGTGCTCAGATTCTCTCGCTTCCTAGGCGGACACATTACCCTTTGAGATGGGGGTTGGGGGGATGCATTGTTCAGTATTAGGTTATGGTGTGTATATCATATTTATTCATCCACTATTACCAGTAAACATAAGCCAGCAAATTACCCCTTGCTCTAGGGCCTGAAAACGTGTGTGTATGTGTGTGTGTGTGTATAGAGGGGTAATTTGCTGCTGTTGTTTGTTGGTGATAGTGGTTTTCATGTTTCTTTTTAGCGTTTGTCATTGTCTTGAACTCTGGAAAAGATATTATTGGCAGTTTACTCCATATTTGCTTTGTATATATGCAGGTATAACATAGATACATGCAGACATGGATGTGTGTGTGTTTATAAGTTGCAGCAAGGATTTGTGCTTGAAATTTCTTCTTCTTCTTGTTTATATTTCTGACTTAAGATGTGTAGATAAAACTGAAAACCCACCTGTTCAAAATGGCTTTTGGATGTGACGAAGCATAGTTCTTAGTATCCACCCAACCTCTACACTACCCTTGTATCCCCCTCCACTGGAGTATTCCTGTGGTGTGTGTGCTTGTGGGTCGGCGTTTGCTGTATGAATGTGTGTAGGGTGTATTTTTTTCCTTTTTTCTGGGATTATTCATGTCTGCAATTTGTCGTATTGTAATGGTGGATACAGATTTTGTTTTTTCATCTTCTGTGTCCTTGTGTGTTCTTATTTTGTATAACGCACTCTTGTATATGTACTGTTTCATGTGAGGTGCTTAGAGCCCATCTATGGCGAGTTGGCACCATAAAGTACAATATATTATTATTATCTTCTTCGTCGTACATGGGCTGCAACTTCCACGTTGACTCGTACGTACACGAGTGGGCTTTTACATGTATGACCGTTTTCAGCCCTGCCATGTAGGCAGCCATACTGCATTTTCAGGGGTGTGCATGCTGGATATGTCCTTGTTTCCATAACACACCTAATGGTGACATGGATTACGGGATTTTTAACGTGTATTTGATCTGCTGCTTACATTGTACACAGGAAGGGGGTTCAGGCACAAGCTTGTCTGCACATGTTGACCTGGGAGATTAGAAAAATCTCCACCCTTTACCCTCCAGGTGCCGTTACCAAGATTCAAACCCAGGACCCTCAGATTGAAAGTCCAGTGCTTGAACTACTCGGCTATTGCACCCATCACTTGGCAGTAGTAGTAATATTATTATGTGTGTCCAGGCTAAACGCCACTGAGCTGAAAGCGGAAGAGACGCCGTACATCGCCTTCCGCGCCGACCAGGTGGGGCTGCGAGAATCCATCCTGAGCTATGGCCGTGTGGACGCCAACGGAATGCCGCTGCTCTCGGCGTTCGCCGACGAGGACAAACCCTCCGCCTCACTCCCTCGCCACGTGGAGGAGTACGAAGATTCAGAGCACCATCTGTTCTACAAGGCTCTGCAGGAAGGAAAGGCCAACGGCGCAAATGTAAGAATGCTTTTTGGGGGTTGCATGGTTGTCTGCTTGCGTTTTTGTTTTTGTGTGCGTGCTCCTCTTGGGTTCATTATTTAGCTTGGTTTTTCTTCATTGCGTGTGTGATCGTGAGACTGATGAGTTTCTGGACAATTAGGTGTCAGACATAAAGATCTGTGAGTGTGTGATTTGTATTAGTATTTGATAATCTCAGTCTCGCATTTTGCTTGCTGTATTTTTTTTTTAAATTTTAAAGTGGAAGTGGGCTATGGGGGAGGGGGGGGGGGGGGGGGGGGGGACTTTCAAAATATTTCTCATGGCATAAAGATGTGATGCTGTTAATGTTAGTTGGGTGGGTTTTTTTTGTTGTTGTTAACTGTTGGTTTACAGAGCCACCATGACAGGGTTGATTTGGCATTGGACTTCTGATCCAAAGTTCACCAGTTAATTCAGAACAGGCACTACCAAACACCATCAAAGTGACTGAGCAGCAGTGCAAGGTCTCTTCTGGTGTGTGGCCTTCTGGTGACCTAACATCAATGGTTCCCTGTGGACTGCCAGCACTGAGTGCGACAGACGAACCTGGGTGTGGCTGTGTATGAGGGGGGACTCGGAATGAGTGGCATGGGAGTAATGTTACTGAAACTGTGCGGATTCTTCTTCTTCAGCGTTCCAGAAACAGTGCAGATGATCGGACAGCAAAAAAAAAAAAAAGTCTTCCATGCAACTATTTATTTCTTACCTGCTCTGTGTGTGTGTGTGTGGCCGAACCCCAGATCCGGGTGACCATGCCCAAGCTGTCGGCCCGCGTGGAGGACTGGCTGCAGCGGCCCATGCTGCACCTGAGCGCCTCGGCCCCAGCCATGGCCGAGCTGAGCAGCCCTGCATCGGAGACAGCAGCTGGGGCTGCGGGCACCCCGGTGTCCCAGACGACCTGCGCCATCCAGAACTGGCTGTCTGAGATCAAGCACAACCCGGACCTGGAGGACGATGATGACTTTGAGATCGTGGACCACTCGGGGTCCAGCCAGAGAGGTGAGTTGATGGTCAGTGCAGTGAGGGGTGCAGAGATTCTTCTTCTTCTTCTTCTGCGTTCGTGAGCTGCAACTCCCACGTTCACTCGTATGTACACGAGTGGGCTTTTACGTGTATGACCGTTTTTACCCCACCATGTAGGCAGCCATACTCCGTTTTCGGGGGTGTGCATGCTGGGTATGTTCTTGTTTCCATAACCCAGCGAACGCTGACATGGATTACAGGATCTTTAATGTGCGTATTTGATCTTCTGCTTGCATATACACATGAAGGGGGTTGAGGCACTAGCAGGTCTGCACATATGTTGACCTGGGAGATCATAAAAATCTCCACCCTTCACCCACCAGGCGCCGTCACCGTGATTCGAAACCTGGGACCCTCAGATTGACAGTCCAACGCTTTAACCACTCGGCTATTGAGCCCGTCGGTGCAGAGATGAAACCTGTTACGATTTCGCCGTATTTTGTTACATTCAATCACAGTTTGTTCTGACGTTACGCCAACATCAAAATTGTTCCAACGAGCTCGTTTTCGAAAAATTGATCCATCGAGTTCATTTTTATGGTCACATGCTTTCCTGCCATGACGTTACCCAGACGCTCTAGACTTACTGATCATGAGGCCAGGGCAGTCACTACTAGCCTTGGTCTCACGTGATGATGCTCAGCTAATCGCGTGCGTGTGTACATTAAAACAGCATTGAGTGGACCAATCAGCTTCATCATTTGCCCGAATAAGACAGAACATGATTAAATCAAGTTGTGTCTCAGTCAAACTGCATCTGTGCCTGTTTCCTGATGTGGCTTGGAGTCGGAGTGTTCCTTCCAAACTCAGAATGTTCCTACCAAATTTCCGGATTGTTCCTACAAACACTTACTTGTTTGGTTGGTTAGGGGAGGGGAAGGGGAGGCAGGGAGTGTTGGGGAGTGGGGAAGGGTTGGGAGGTAGGGGGGAAGCTGCAGTTATTAGCGGCATATGTCGGAGGGTGTGTTGTTTTGTGTGTAGTACTAGTAGTGGTAGAAGATGCCTTCACTTTAACATCCATGTGAATAAGTTTAAGTGATGGTATTGGTTTTTTGGGGGGTGGGGACTTGAGGGGTTGGCAGGGGAAGAAGGGGAAAGTTGGAGAGAGAGCAGCATAGCTGAGGACCCTAAGATCAAGTGGTGTGGTGGCCCAGTAGTAACGCATCCAGAAGTGAGAGAATCTTGGCTCACTGGTTCGAATGCAGCATGCATTTAGGCGCATGTAAAAGAACTCATGGCAACAAAAGGGTTGTCCCTTGCAAAATTCTGTTGAAAAATCAACTTCAAAAGGAATACAAATGAAGTTGCATGCAGGAAAATGAATCTTGGCTCACTGGTTCGAATGCAGCATGTATTTAGCACATGTAAAAGAACTCATGGCAACAAAAGGGTTGTCCCTTGCAAAATTCTGTTGAAAAATCAACTTCAAAAGGAAAACAAATGAAGTTGCATGCAGGAAAATGATACCAAAAAAAAGTGTGTTGCTCTCAGTGTGCATGCTCCCTGGGTAGAGCAGCCTTAATTTCATAGAGAGAAATCTGTTGTGACAAAAAGGGTAATACAAAACAATGCAGTACAATATCATGCAAAATTGTAAACTCTGTTGCTCTTTATTTGATAGGCTTTCATGGCCCGATAACCAGCGTGCTGAGTCAACTTCTCTTCATGTGCTTCTCTCTTTTTTTTTTTTTTTCTTTTTTTTTTTTTTTTAAGCAAATGTGATGTTGTGTAAATGGTTCAATCTGCATGCTTTGATGCTTCCTGTAAAATTTAAACAAACCGGTCCCACAGTTTTCAGTTTCATTTTCTCAGAAAGGTGTCTGCCAGGCAGATGCCTGACCTGCACCGTAACCCAACATACACTAGTCAGTCTTTGAGAGCATCCATATATATATATATATATATATATATATATATATATATATATATATATATATATATACATACATATATGTGTGTGTGTGTGTGTGAGATTGTGTGTGTGGGTATGTGTGTGATTGTGTGTGTGTGTGATTGTGTGTGTGTGTGTGTACTTACCAAAGTGGATTTCATCTACAGAATGTTTCCAGAGGACAACTGTTATATTGCCATGGGTTCGTTTTTTAGTGTGACCTACACATGCTGCGTGGTGTGATTGTGTGTGTGTGTGTGTGTGTACTTACCAAAGTGGATTTCATCTACAGAATGTTTCCAGAGGACAACTGTTATATTGCCATGGGTTCGTTTTTTAGTGTGACCTACACATGCTGCGTGGGGGACCTCATCTATCATCTCATCCGAACAACTAGTTTGATTTTTGCTGTCAAACTTGTAAGAAAAAGGCGAGGCCAGGATTCGAACCCAGACCCTGTGTAGGCAGATGACAGGTGCAGTAACCGAGTGGTTAAAGCGTTGGACTTTCAGTCTGAGGGTTTGAATCTCGGTAACGGCATCGGGAGGGTAAAGGGTGGAGATTTTTCCGATCTCCCAGGTCAGTCTGTGTGCAAACCTGTTAGTGCCTGAAGCCCTTTCAATGTGTATACGCAGGCAGAAGATCAAATACACATGTTAAAGATCCTGTAATCCTTGTCAGTGTTTGGTGGGTTATGGAAACAAGAACATACACAGTATGCATACACCCGAAAATGGAATATGGCTGCCTAATTGCGGGGTTAATGAACAAAACGGTCATATACATAAAATGTTACATGTCTGTATGAGTATGTATGTGTGCGTAACTGAAACTGAATGACACTGGAAATGAATGACAAGCACCCAAATGGCAGCCGTCAGTCTGCTCTACCCCAGGTAGGCAACCTGTTGAGCAAATGACTTGGTGTTTGTAAAGCGCTTAGAGCGTGGTCTCCAGTCGAGGATAGGCACTAAAAAGGACTCGCATCATCATCGTCATGAGTGTCTCAACCATTCTGTCACTTTCCCCCTTGTTCCAGAGAGTCCGCTGGAGGAGGACGCAAAGCCCCCGGTGTCGCTGAATGAAGCGGAGGTGCTGGACATGTTCAGCCACATCCCCCGCGACCGGCGCCAGTGGCTGCTGAAGGGGGGAGCAGCCAGGAGCAGCTCTGCCGCCGAGGAGGACCTGCGCGCCTTCTTCCAGGCACATTCCGCAGGACTCCAGCGTAAGCGGGTTTTTTTTGTTTTGTTGGGGGGGGGGGGGGGGGTTGATGGTGGTGATTGTTATATTCCTTCTCTCGTGCATGCATTCCACTATTCCGGCATTCATCTACCAACAAGTGGGGGGTTTTTGTTTTTTTTTTTGTTTTTTTTTTGTTTTTTTTTTTTTTTTGTTTTTTTTTTTGTGGGTAGGGGAGGGGGCGGGGGGGAGGTTAATTTGTTGTGTTGTTAAATTTCTTCTTCTCTCATCCATGCATTGTCATTGTACTATTCCTGCATTCCTCTATCAGCATGTGTTGGGTTATTTTGTTGTTGTTGTTAACTGTTAAATTCTTTCTTCTCACATCCATGCATTCCACTATGCCTGCATTCATCTATGAACGTGTCGTTTTTTTGTTGTTGTTAACTGTTACATTTCTTCTTCTCTCACCAATGCATTTCACTATTCCTGCATTCATCTGTCAATATGTGTATGTGGGAGGGGAGTGGGGGGCGTTATTGTTTTTTTTTTGTTTGTTTGTTTGTTGTAACATTTCTTCTTCTCTCTTCCATGCATTCCACAATTACTGCATTCATCTATCAACATGTGTGTTCTTTTATTGTTGTTTTGTTTTTTTGGTGGTTGTTTTTTTTATGGAGAAGATTTTTGCTGTGTTTTTTTTGTTGTTGTTGATAGAGTGCTGTATAAGCACCCATTATTATTACCAGCTGTGGTGGTAGTAGTATTACGGCTTCTGTTTGATGCAGATGTGGCCGGCAAGAGAAGTTGTTTGCTCTCTGAGCACCCACTGTTGTTAGTAGTTGCAGTAGTTGGCCAGTAAGAGAAGTTGTTGTTTTAGATAGAGTGCTGAAAAACACCCATTATGATTACTATTTGTGGCAGTAGTATTATAGAGTGCTGAAAAGCACCCGTTATATTTACTATGTGTGGTAGTAGTATTACAGCTTCTGTTTGATGCATATGTGTCCGGGAGGAGAAGTTGCTTTTTTTGATAGAGAGCTGATTAAGTACCCATTGTTATTGCTAATTGTGGTAGTCATATTACAGCTGTTTGATGCAGATATGGCCAGCGAGAGAAGTCGGATGTTTTTTTTCTTTATAGAGCGCTGTATAAGCACCCATTATTATACTTCATTACTAGTTATGGTAGTAGTAGTATAACAGCTTCTGTTTGATGTAGATGTGGCCGGCAAGAGTTTTTAAGAGAGTGCTATTTAAGCACCCATTATTATTACACGTCACGGTAATAGTAGTATTACTACCTCTGTTTGATGCAGATGTGGCTGGCGACTGCTCGGAAGCAGCTGGAGAGTCTGGACGAGCTGAAGCGAGGGGGGTGGTTCCACCACATCCCCACAGAGACCACCACCTGGCTGAGGCGTGCTCATGACAAGCGGTCCGTGTCACTGTCGGCGGCTGCGGTGCCAGACATGTTCACCCACATCTCCCGGGACAAGAGCATGTGGCTGAAGAAGGAGCCAGCCCGCGCTGCCGTTGCTGAGGAGGTAAGGACAGATGGTGGTGGATGATGGGATTCACTCAGGGTCTGTTGCAGGTCTTGGAACTCCAGTAAAGTCACTGAATTTGAAAAGCATGATTTACAGGACTGGGTAGCCATGGTTAAAGTCATGGAATTAAGAATGAGGCCTTGGAATAAATAAGAATATGCTAATGCTTGCATTGATTTATGGATGAGGAAAAATATGTCATGTTTTTTATTTGTTATTGTTTTTGTTTTTTTGTATGTTTGGGATTGTTGTTTTTTGTTAATAGCTTGTGACCATCACCAAATGTATAGTGTCAGTATATGTGCGGTTGTAAGGATTCTTTCAAGATACTTTGAGGACAGTACCAATTGTGTACATTTGTGGTGTCAATCCAACACATCTGTGGACGGTTGAAGCACATTAATGTTTGCAAGGTTTATCTTCGTACAGGGTCATGGAAGTCTGGAAAATTGAGAGAGCCATTTCCAGAGATGAAAAGTTTTCAGGGGGGCTGGGGTGGGACGTTTTGCTCTTCAATGTTTCAAAAAATTGTGGAATTATAAGAAATTGAAGGGGTTTAGAAAACAAACAAATAAGAAAAATGAAAAAGTGATGAAAATTGAGCATCAAATACTGGAATGTTCACCAGTCTCTATTGTCAGTGGTGTAGTATTTTTTTTCTTTTCTTTCTTTCTTTTTTTCCATTTGGCTTTACGTTTGGAATAGCAATTTTCCAGTCTGGTTTGGAAAAGGTTCTGGGAAAAGCATGGAAGTTTGTTTGGTCACAATGTAGGAATTTTATTTCATTACTTGTATAACGCTTTTCTTCAATCAGCGACCAAAACTCTAAGCGCTTTGCAGACATGGAGTCATATGCTTAACAGGCTGCCAACCTGGGTAAAGCTGCTCTGACTAGCAGCTGCCTGTAGGCGTTCGTATATATTTCCTGTGTCATTCAAGTCAAGCTTCAAAAAGTGGTTTAATTGAACATAAGTACAGGGATATTCACTGTTATCTTTTGTTGAAGTGTAGCATACTTTTTTTTTTTTTTTTTTTTAACCAGTTTGGTTTTGTGTGTTGTACGGAAAATTATCAGTCCAGTCAGGAAGAGGGTTTTTTTGGGGGGGTGGGGTGGGGGGGGACAACAACAGCTACAGCATTTCACTTTTGTTTGATCAAGTCTGTTGGAACCCCACGTGTCCGAATGTGTATGCGTGCGTGATTTAAACGTGACTGAATGACACAGAGAAACGAATGATGAGCGCCTAAATGGCAGCCCGTCAGTCGGCTCTACCCAATTGGGCAGACTGATGAGGCAAATGACCCCATGATCGAGAATCGCTTACAGCTTGGTCTTCGACCAAGGATAGGCGCTATATGAGTATCCACATCATCCATTCATCCTGTATGGCTGCCTACATGGCGCGGTAAAAACAGCAGCCCCACTTGTGTACATAAAATGTATACAAGTGAACGTGGGAGTTACAACCCACAAACGAAGAAGAAGAAGAATTCATTCATCCTGATATGTTTTCTTCAGGCAGAGAATGCCGGAGGAGAAGGAGGAAAAGGCCAGAAGGTGGCAGCAGTGGAGGTGGTTGGGGGGAAGGGGTGGAAGAGCCTGGGCTCCCCTGCCCCCCTCCCCTCCATCCCCAACCTGATGAAGGAGTACCTGGCTTGCGCCCCGTCGGCCATGGACTGCTGGCTGCTGCGTCCACAGGGGCAGGCTGGGGGCAGGGGCTGCAAAGCTGAGGGCCCTGAGGCCGAGCTGTCCGATCTGCCAGGTGTGTGTGGTATTGTAACTGTGTTGTATTGTACTGTGTTGTATTGTAACTGTGTTGTATTGTACTGTGTGGTATTGTAACTGTTGTATTGTACTGTGTGGTATTGTAACTGTTGTATTGTACTGTGTGGTATTGTAACTGTTGTATTGTACTGTGTTGTATTGTAACTGTGTTGTATTGTACTGTGTGGTATTGTAACTGTTGTATTGTACTGTGTTGTATTGTACTGTGTGGTATTGTAACTGTTGTATTGTACTGTTTTGTATTGTAACTGTGTTGTATTGTACTTTATTGTACTATATTTTATTGTACCCCATTGCATTGTACTGTACAATATTGTATTGTATTGTATTGATCTGAGTTTTGTTCCACCTTCCAGAATACACACAACATGCCTCATCTATGCAAAAAAAATCAGATATTTAACTGGAAAACTGGTGTGTGTGTGTTGTTGTTTTTTTACGATGCACTCCTGTGCATGTCATAGAAAAGGTTCTGTAACTGACCCTGTATCTGGAATTGTACATCAGAATAGTCTTCGATACGCACATGAGATATTCTGGTTTTTTCGGCATGCAGTTCTAGTCTTCATTCTAATGAGCAAAGGAAAGAGCAGTAAAGAAGGACTTTCAAACCATAGTTAACATTTGAGTTTAAATTTTTTGGACAGTAAATTTCAAATGGTATTGACTCTATAGACAGTAATTTCAAATGGTATTGACTCTACCAAGGAATTCATTGTAGAATAAGTTCCTTTTTTGGTTCTGACATGCACAGTTGTCCAAAAGAACTCTGCATTGTTGATTTCTGGACACGCAGAAGTACTCTGTATGCACAGTTGTCAAAAAGGACTTTGTATTGTCGATTTCCAGACTTGCTGAAGTACTCGGTATGCACAGTTGTCAAAATGAACTCTGCATTGTCAGTTTCCAGGCATTCAGAAGTACTTGACATGCACAGTTGTCAAAAAAACAACAACGAATTGTCGATTTCCAGGCGTTCAGAAGTACCTAACTTGCTCAGTTGTCTAAAAAAAAAAAAAAAAAAAATTTTAATATAAAAAAAAAAAACCACTCTGCATTGAACTCCGCATTGTTGTTGATTTCCAGGCATTCAGAAGTACCTGACCACCAGCACAAACCCCAGCAGCTGGCTCGCTAGCCCAAGAGGAGGAGAAGAGAGGGAGGCAGAGCCTCAACCTCAGCCCTCCTCAGCCAGCGGCAACCCTGCACCCCAGTTCTTCGCACACATCTCCTCCAACAAGTCCGACTGGCTGCGCTCAGAGCAACAGCACGGAGGCTGCAACAGCAACCCTGCCAAGGCCATTGACCTCCAGAAGGCCGCCAAGACCAGCATCAGTCAGTGGTTGAGGCCTCAGTCTTTGTCAACAGAGTCCTCCACCACCTGTAGCTCCCCCCTCGACAGCCTCATCCGCTCGTTCAGTCGCCTGGGCAGCTCTCATTGGCTGGCTGGGGGGCGCCCAAGGCTGGACAGTGAGAGCACGGAGTCCAGCGCCTCGTGGAAGGTTCTGCCAGACTCGCCGCAGTCCTCCTCCGCCTCCACTTCCACCGTGTCCCTGCAGTCGCTCACCACGTCCGGTCGGCATCAGATCCCAGCGCTGAATCTGGCATCCTGGGTCTTCCAGAACGGCCAGTGAGGAGGAGGAGGAAGAAGTCAGAGAGAGGGGGAAGAGGCCTCCTTCCCCTCCGTTTTTAAATATTTTTTTTCATTTTTTGAAGTCTGTTGCCTGTCATGAGTCCTTTATAATAACTTAAATTAGGCAGTCTTATGCACCAGGTTAAAACAAATTTGGTTACAATCAATGAAATGGGAGTATTGGGGTGATTGATTTTTTGACCAGGCGTGTACCCCAAAGTACCACATTTAAAAGTATTCCGGTTGCAGTCAGTGAAAATTAATGAAGTGATGTTCTACCTGATTCTTTGACCAGTTCACCCTTAGTTGAACTTGCACAGTGATTGCTCTTCCAAACTCTGTGAAATTAGCTATTGTAATGTTCAGGTCTCAAATTTGTAATAATCTTTTGATTCATTTAGAAACTTTAACTCAGTATGGCCAGTCCTCTCTTCTCCTCTACACAGACACCTCGGATGTCCAGTGGGTGTCTCAATGACCCAACATTTAGCTTCTGTCGTCAGAATTGTGGTATTCTTTGTCAACATTCACCTCTTCAGTGCAAGAGCCTTCCGCTTGTAATATTTTGATGGTGGTAATTGGGGTGAAACGCTGTTAACGTCGTCTCTTTCGCCGTTCGTATGGAGAGAGTTAAAGTTGAGTGTTTTGCAGTTCCTCACTTTCTGAATGCTCGAGTTCGTGTCTCATTACTGATGTCAGGAAAATAAACAACCAAAAGTAACCATTTTATGAATGTCACTTCAAACTCTTCAGTAATTTATTATAAAACCGTGAAATTGGTTGTTCGGAAATCAAAAAACCTTTCCTTCCTTGAAATTGAAAGAGTGTCACTAAGATGTTTCCTTGTGAATTTTTGGTGGCTGTTCACCTGAAAGAGTTGGAAGTTTCGCAAAGAAAACCTGTTCATTTATTCCATATATATCTTTATTTGTGTGCTGCCATGGAGCACTTTTTGGAGTTTTTGTTTTATCATCTGAAAGACAGACACCTAGACTTGAGTTCTTGTCTGGAGCGTGCGTTTGTAAGAAAATTCTTTTCCACAAGAACACAGTCATGGGTGGGAATACTAGCATATTATACAGATTTTCTTCCTTATTGGCATTTTGTCAATAATATAAAAAAAAAAGTTCTTTTCTGTTTATTTTACTTTCTGTCAGTATTAAGACACACAATGATTGAACACAAGGAAGTGAGCTGCAAACTTTTCAGTATTCCGTAAAATCAGCCTGCGCATTCTTTATCTGTAACTATATTACTGATACAGCAGAAGATGGATGTAATGATTTTGTTATTTTTTTTGTTATCGCTTGAAAAAGAATGCATGAAACTGATCGAGGCTGCCCAAGCATTTTTATCTGTTGTTGTTTTTCCTGTTTCTGATGAAATACAATTGGGGTTAAATCAAGCTGAAAAAGCTAGCTTCTATTTTTAAAATATATTTGTTTACATTTTTGTTTTTAGTTTTTTTCTCAACTTTTTTTTTTAATTCCCAAATCCCATGAACTGGTGAAGATAAAACAAGATTGATATAACACCATGAAGCATTATTCCCTGTATCATTGTAGAAGCATTATTTCCAATTAGTGTGTATAATTTCTATATATTTATTTTTAGTATTATCATTATCACATTTTCTTCTTTCTTTTGTTGCTGTTATTACTTATATACTGTTTATTTTCCCCGATACTGTGTATAACTTTTGCTTGCTCTTCTTCTTTTCATTATTGTTATTATTTAATTTTTGTGTTCCTGTTATTTTGTAGAACTTTTGATTCTTATTTTCATTATGATGATTATTATTATTAGTTATGGTTTTTGTGTGTACATTGAATAGTCTTGTTTTTTGTCATATTTCAGAACATAAATGTCAGTGGCAATAAAAGCTGCCACCGTCTACAGGTATCATTTAGTGGCTTGTGAACGTACATGTTTAAATATTATATAAACAGAATGTCTAATCAGATATCACCTGGCAGATCATTAACTCAGTAGTGATTAAATTTCTGATGGTTTTTTTTTTTTTTTGTTTCTCTCAGTCAGTGATAATGATATATGTTTGTTCCTTTCAAATATGACTGGGATGAATACCTCATTCTCATAAATATATATATATTTATCCATGATTGATTTGCTTTAAAATTATTTAAAGAAAAAAGAGAAGATAGTTTCTTGATAAGGAGATGATTGCTAAAACTTTACTGTTTTTTTTTTTTTTTTTGTTCTGTTTTATTATTTGTCTGTTTTTTTATTGTTTTTTAAGCATCACAAATGGACAGATAAGTGAAAAGGCATGGTAGCTAGCTTGACACCACGCCAGTGATTTTGAACTGTTTCTAAGAGAGTCACATTGTTAGTCACCCTTTACTCCTTGCAGAGTTTACAAGAATAAGTCAAGTCTGTCAGTTACGAATGCACTGTGGTCAAGTTCTTTTTCTGATAATTGATTTAAGATTTTTTTTTTTTTTTTTTTTTTTTTTTTTTTTTTTTTGCTACTTTTAACTATTTGAAGATTTTTGTGTTTGGGATTTTTTGTTTTGTTTTTGTTGTTATTTTTGTTCCTTCTAAAGAATGTACCATAAGAACTGTAACAGAGTCTGTACTGTATCAGAGAGTGATTTCACCAGAAATGTGTTTTTGATGAATGTACCAAAAGATCAGTTCTTTCACCGGTAACAGATCCATTCTGTACTGGATCAGAAACGTTGATTAAACCCAAAATGTGTTTTCAGCAAGTTCACCTTAAGACCAGTTCTTTGATCCTCAGCTAATTCTGTACCGGATTGATTTATTGATTTCACCTGGAATGCTTAATGTTGATTTTGGGTCAAACGTCAGACAGCAGACTTCATTAAATTTGTTTTTGATAACCGGAAAAGGACAACGACCTGGCGATGAACACGTTATATATATAGATGTATCCCCATTCTTCATGTACACAATGCTACCCTGATTATGATTTTCTGGTAATCCATTATAACACTGAGTATCCCATACACTGACGTCAGATGGAATGGCTCAGTGCAAGTACTGGGTGGGCACAGCATTTTGAAGAGAGGTTTGGAAAGTGGGGACAAACAGCAACACTGATGTAGTCTTTCATTGCAAGACACGAAAGAAAGTAATTGGCTTCGGACAGGTGAGAAAAAAAGTACTGGCTTTCAGTCCACGTGAGTATGAATGAGAATGAGAGTGTCTTGGCAATGTCTGGAGAGTTTGTGTTTTTTTTAGTACCTTGACCTGAATTCATGGTTAGAAAAAGCAAGGGAAACTGAATGGTTGCACAAGAATGAAAAAAAAAAAAAAAAAGAATTTCTAAACTATTAAGTTTGGATAGAAAAGTATGGTAAGAAAAACTGAATAATTACAAAGAAAAAAAAAGAAAATCAGACTCTTCTTAATACCTGGGCTGTCAGATTGCAGAATGAATAAGCTGGGTTTGTCTTACTCCTCTTGTTGCAGTAATACAGATGGCTGGTGAAAAAGAAGCGGATTCCATCAAAAGCTGCTGCTATGTGAAAGCGAACCATTTCCTCATTGAAGGATTGATTCCACAAAAATAGAAGGAGCTCTCCTTCACAAAAGGAGAACAAAGAGCCATGTGAAGGACTCAGTCGTCAGGAATGTTTTAACATCCTTGTCTTTGTTGTGTCAAAATAGCATTAGAAAACGGTGTGGAAAGTAAGTAATTTTGGTGTTCATGGGGGTCAGTATTCTTGAGATTTGCTGGACTATCTGAACGCCATTGATTTTTTTTCCTGAAGTTTTGGTGGTTTGGCAGTATGCCCTTATTCATTGCTGTTGTCCAGTACATTTTAAATCAAAACTGAAAACTGATATGAAAAAAAGGCATAATCTTGCTCATGGGAGGTAACCGAAGAAAAGTTGATAAACAAGTCAGAAGGCAGTGAGAATGTGATTGAGGAAGATGATAGAAGAGACTCGAGTCGATTAACAACTCCGCAAGCTGTGAGAAGTACTTGTGTGTTTGTGATCGTCAACGAGCAAGATGTACATGTGGTTTTTACCTTTGATTGTTTGAAGTAAGTACTTGAGAATTGCAACAAGCCAAGGTGACTGAGTGTGGCAAGTTTGGCTGTGAGAGAAAGGGCGTGCACTGCATGGGCAGTGGTTGGGGTGTGTGGGATGGGTCGTAGTTTGGTGGTGTATGTGATAATCAGTGTGTTTGTATTGAAGGCATTGGGACAGGGACGCACTTGATTTCGGCTTTTTCTTTTTCTTTTTTTTCTTTTTTTTTTCTTTTACTTAATGAGCTGCCTTGTGATTTGTCTTTATTTTTTATTTTGTGTGAGGAGAATTTGACTTACGGGAGGTGAAATACAAAATTTTGGTTTTTAATTGTGGAGGTAAATTACTTTTTTTTACACGTGTGTTTTTAAACGTAAAAAGTGATCAGAATACAGCAAATTTATCAATGGCTATATTCTTCAGTTTTTTTCTGTTTGTTTACCAGCTGCGTTGGCATTTTTTTTCTTTTTTCTTTCTTTCTTTTTTTTAATCTCTGTTGAAGACATAATCGGCATGTTTTTAAAAAATGTTGTTTCAAGAAAAATATTCAGGTTCTCTCTCTCTCCCTCTTGCTCTCTCTCTCTCTCTCTCCTTGTTTGCCTGTCTGTCTCTCTCCCTCTGTCTGTCTCTCTCTCTCTCTCTGTGTCTCTCTATTTTTCTTTTTTTTCTTTTTTTTTCCAACCTCGTGTTCTCAAATACCAAATTATAGTTAAAGTTGATGACCTCGTGTGCTCATGGTAGTGCAAGCCAATCATTGAGCAAAGGTTTGTGGTCGATGACGCTGAAAATGGCCACAAGGAATCCCAAGAAAATCATGTGGACAAATGAAATCCCAATGGTCACATGGAATTGACATAATGCTGCCAGCCAGTGACAGCATCGATGACCTCAAGATAACACCTGTCCCTCTGCTTAAAAATGAAAAGAATTAAAAGAGCACGCTTTTAGCATTAGTTTTTTTTGTGCCTGGTGTAATGATGTGGATTGTGCGCATGTGTGTGCATACCAATGCTCTGTATCTTTCCCCACCATACACACACACATGCGCACACACACATACACACACACCATTCTCTTCACCCTCTGTGCCCATACCGTTCCCACCACCACGACCCGCTCTCCAACCCACCCCACCCCTCCTTTTTTTTTTCTTTTTTTTTTTCTTTTTTTTTTCCCCAATCTAATATCACTTAAAGTGGAAGACGTTAAACTGAAGACTACAGACTCTCTCTCTCTCTCTCTCTCTCTCTCTCTTCTCTCATCTTGCCATATTTATCTATAAGTCATTAAAACAACGGAGTTTCATGAGTGGTTAAAGAGAACAGAGCTTTGAGCATACAGGTTGTAAGATTATATTCTTATGCAAATCTTTTCTTACAAAATACGTAATCACCCCTTCAAATGGGGCCATGGCCTTATTGAATAAACTTTCGTTTCCTCTTCTCTCTCTCTCTCTCTCTCTCTCTCTCTCTCACTCACACACACACACACACACACGTACACACACAACGACATACACACACATTCTATCTCTTTGT
>NC_134893.1:67674630-67677130 GCF_041734735.1 Babylonia areolata | reverse complement strand
CAGACGGGTTAAGGTTCAAATGATTATCAGACATGTCGATGAAGGACGCCTTTTTTTATAGTATATGTACCACCACCCCACACCACACCTCCTCCCACACCCCCCGCCAACCGTCATAAAATTTGAGGGAGAAGGTGCTATCGTCGTACTTTTGTTTTCCAGCCGTCACCATTTTGTTGATCTGGACGGGGGTCTGTCTCATTTTCAAAAAGCTCCCTCTTCTGTTTCTCTATTCTCTTTGACAAGGTGAACAAATAGAATTCTCCGAAGCTGCCAGCTCTCCGCTCTGCGTAACCTATTCGTAGCCCCACTCTCTCCTCCACCTCGTGCCTTCTGTTGTTTGGCGCCTGACAGGGGTCGCTTTTCAACCTTTTCTCCTGATGACCTGTCCAGTGTCTGTCTCTCTCTCTGTCTCTGTCTCTGTCTCTGTCACCCCCGCCCTCCCCCCCCCCACTTTCCACTCCCCCCAACTCACTATTTTGTCTCAGATCTGTCTGTCTTTCCTGTCTCTCTGTCTACCTCACACAACACACCTGGCTCGTCTGTCTGCTGGTACACCGCACAAAAAAACTACTACACCCCTCCGCCCCCCACCCACCACACCCACCCTCACACACACCCCCCCCCACCCCTGCACCCCCCCTGCCCCCACACAAAACACAAAACACAAAAACTTCAACACTTAAACTATTGAACTACACACAGTCACAACATTCCACTCCTCTCCTACCCCAAGCCACAAGCACACGTACCACTGGCTCCCGCCCCCTGTGACTGTCAAAAACGCACCCACCCCACCCCACCACCCACTCCCACTCCACTTCAAGCACACACGATCTGCGGGTCTTTTCACACGCTATCTCTGTACTCACAAAAACAACATCTGCACTGTCACTCTGTCTGAACACACACACAAACACACACACCACACACACACACCCCCACCACACCCCACACACTACCTCATCCACCCACCCCCACCCCAACCCCCCCCCACCCCCCCCACCCCCCACACACACACCACTCACTACTATTAATCCTGCCCACACGCATCGTCTGTCTTTTCCTCTGTCTCTCTCTCTCTCTGTCAGTGTCTATTTCGCCCTTTGCCCTCTGTGTCAGGGGGGTGACTTTGGTCAAAAATCGCATGTCGAACCCTATAACCCCCCCGCCCCCCACACCCCCCTCTCCCCACCCCCGACATCCCCTTCAAATTATTTGTCTACAGATCTGTCTGTCTTTTCCACTGTCTTTCTCTGTCTCTGTCACAGTGTCTGTCTGTCTGTCTGTCTCTCTGTGTCTGTCAAAAAAACGTCTACCTCCTCCGCCCCCCCCCCTCCCCTCTCCTCATCCCCCCCCCCCACACACACACTTCATATTAAGTTTTTGTCTACAGGTATGTCTGTCTTTTCCACTGTCTCTCTCTGTCTCTGTCACAGTGTCTGTCTCTCTCTGTCTCTGTGTCTGTGTCTGTCAAAAACGCCGCCCCCCCCCACCCCCCTGACTCCCCTCAACTTCATATTTGTCTACAGATCTGTCTGTCTTTTCCACTGTCTTTCTCTGTCTCTGTCACAGTGTCTGTCTGTCTGTCTGTGTCTGTCAAAAAACGTCTACCTCCTCCGCCCCCCCCACCTCCCCTCTCCTCACCCCCCCCCCCCCCCGCCCCCCCACCCCACCCCCCCACACACACACACTTCATATTAAGTTTTGGTCTACAGGTATGTCTGTCTTTTCCACTGTCTCTCTCTCTGACTCTGTCACAGTGTCTGTCTCTCTCTGTCTCTGTCTCTGTGTCTGTCAAAAACGCCGCCCTCCCCCCCCCCCCCACTCCCACTCCCCTCAACTTCATATTTGTCTACAGATCTGTCTGTCTTTTCCACTGTCTTTCTCTGTCTCTGTCACAGTGTCTGTCTGTCTGTCTGTCTGTCTGTGTCTGTCAAAAAACGTCTACCTCCTCCGCCCCCCCCCCACCTCCCCTCTCCTCACCCCCCCCCCCATCCCGCCCCCCCCCCCCCCACACACACACACACACTTCATATTAAGTTTTGGTCTACAGGTATGTCTGTCTTTTCCACTGTCTCTCTCTGACTCTGTCACAGTGTCTGTCTCTCTCTGTCTCTGTCTCTGTGTCTGTCAAAAACGCCGCCCTCCCCCCCCACCCCCACTCCCCTGACTCCCCTCAACTTCATATTTGTCTACAGATCTGTCTGTCTTTTCCACTGTCTTTCTCTGTCTCTGTCACAGTGTCTGTCTGTCTGTCTGTCTCTCTGTGTCTGTCAAAAAACGTCTACCTCCTCCGCCCCCCCCACCTCCCCTCTCCTCACCCTCACCCCCATCCCGCCCCCACCCCCCACCCCCCCCACCCCCACACACACTTCATATTAAGTTTTGGTCTACAGGTATGTCTGTCTTTTCCACTGTCTCTCTCTGTCTCTGTCACAGTGTCTGTCTCTCTCTGTCTCTGTCTCTGTGTCTGTCAAAAACGTCCCCCCACCCCCCT
>NC_134893.1:67654630-67669630 GCF_041734735.1 Babylonia areolata | reverse complement strand
CAGTTTCACTTTCTCAAGGAGGCGTCACTGCGTTCGGACAAATCCATACACGCTACACCACATCTGTTGAGCAGATGCCTGACCAGCAGCATAACCCAACGCGCTTAGTCAGGCCTTGAGTGCATGCTTACATATTTGTGTACCTATGAAAGTGGATTTCATTTTACGTAATTTCGCCAGAGGACAACACTCTCGTTGCCATGGGTTCTTTTTCAGTGCGCCAAGTGCGTGCTGCACACGGGACCTCGGTTTGTCGTCTCATCCGAAAGACTAGACGCTCAGTTTGATTTTCCAGTCAAACTTAGGAGAAAGGGCGAGAGCGGGATTCGAACCCACACCCTCACGGACTCTCTGTATTGGCAGCTGAGCGTCTTAACCATTCTGCCACCTTCCTCCTCACATTGTAAAAACAACAATAACAATAAAAAAAAAATTAAATAATAATGTTATAGTGTGGCAACAGTGTCACCCCACCCCCCCCACCACCACCACCACCCACACTCTGTCCCCCTTCCCTCTCCATCCCTTCACCCCCCCCCCCAGCCCCCCCCCCCCCCCTCATCCCCCCCCCTCATCCCCCCCCCCCTTCTTATTTCCTTTCACCGCTTCATCCAAAGTCCAGTCTTTCAGGTCGCGCCGACACCGCGCCACCTCCTCCCCTCCTTCCATCCCTCCCACACCCCCTACTCCCTAGTCGGCCCTCTTTAAGTCAGCGACGCCGCGTCACCCGCCCTAGTCAAACTGTAGGCCAGGAAATTTAGATTACAATTTGCGTTAGGTCAAAATGTCTGCAACAAAACACGGTTCTTTTTACGATAAAATAGAATAAATCATACTGATCACACTGATATAAAGTTGACCACTATAGGGGGGGGCGGGAACATAGGTAGATTTTGATTTTTAATGTCCAGAATCGAATATTTTTTATTACTTCTGCCTGTGTGAGAGCGCCTTACAAAGAGTCGCAAGGCAAGCACAGGCGAAGGTCACGCAAGCGCGGTATAAGGGGTCGCCAGAGGAAAGACGTTCAGCGCGGTACAGTACATGTGACTGACTGCTGCCGCGCTGATGCTGATCTGTGAGCACTTCACTGCGGCAGTGTCAGTTTCAGTTTCAGTTTCAGTAGCTCAAGGAGGCGTCACTGCGTTCGGACAAATCCATATACGCTACACCACATCTGCCAAGCAGATGCTTGACCAGCAGCGTAACCCAACGCGCTTAGTCAGGCCTTGAGAAAAAAAAAAAAAGAAAAAAAAGAAAAGCTTACATAAATAAATAAATAAATAATAATTATGATACAAAAAAAGGTAGTAGTAATGAAAATAATGATAAAATAATAATAAAAAATAAATAAATAAATAAGACAACAATGATGATAAATAAGCAAATAAATATAAAACATGAAGACACACATTCACACATACACCCACACATGCATAACAGATATGCCGCCAAAACGCAGTTTCACATATATGAAAGCACAGTCAAATACATATAAACGTACATGAGCTCCAACACACACACACACACACACACACACACACACACACACACACACACAAATTACCCTGCACCTCCTCTACCCCCTCCTCCACACACTCATTTCTAGTCTATGTATCGCAGCTTCCACGGCACACACACACACACACACACACACACACACACACACACACAAACACGCACACGCACACGCACACAAAGATGAACGCTTACGTGTACAAGCACACACACACACGCCCATATCTCCCACCCCCAATCCCACACACATATATACAAAGATATATATATATATAATATACGTTCCAATATCCTGTTGCTCCCACAGTGTAGGCATGCATACACTCACATACCTCATCCTCTACCTCACCTCCTCCCTGCACCCCCACCTCCCCCTCACACACACACACACACACACAACACACACACACACACACATGCACAGAACTCTCCTGACACTTGTGTACACTTACACTCTCACGCATGCACAAACGCACTCAAAAACACAGACCCACACATACACACAAACACACACATACACACACGCACAGAGGCTGCCACTGATTGGCCGCAAGAGGGATGGGAAAAGATCTCTGATGCCAAGAACGTGGCGTTTTGTGTGTTGCTCAGTCTATTGTATTTGGAAAAGCCCACAGAGACTCTGTTCCGTTTTGAAGAAATTTGCGCAATGTTGGTTTGGAAATGATGCCGATATTTGTTTGATTTGCAAAGCATCGTGCTCTACCTTTCATGCTTGACTTACGGCCGCTCCCTCTCTCTGCTTTTATTTCTTTGAGGCGATCGATGGTGTGATGGCGTTGTACCTGTTCTTTTTGGTATTCTTTGACTTTTCTGAGGATTTCCGATTTTCCTAGATGTAGGCCGCTCGTTGGTGTTGCGTTACCAGCAAGTCTGTCAGCTCGCTCATTTCCCTTAACTCCTGCATGTCCCGGGCAGTATGACCATGTGAGTTTTTTGATCTGAAAGTTGCGCATTGCCTTATGCCACTCTGGGCTTCCCATTCCGTTTTCAATTTTCTGTATGAGGTTCATTGAGTCGGTTAGAATCATGGCATGTTGGTTTCCGGGCGTATGGATGGACGATAGCCACTGGAGGGCATGTGTCACAGCTTCAACTTCCATCGTTAGGCTGGAGGTTGTGACTTTGTAGGCAGCGTTCTCTTCCCTAACTGTTTTTTCCATTTTGTTTCGCAGTGAATCCCCAATCGGACTGGTCTTTGGTGACTGAGCCATCTGTGTATATGATGATGTTCTCTTCTTTACTGTTTTCTTCTATGAGTAGCTTCACTTCCGCATCAGTTTTGCCCTCTGGCCATTCCTGACAATGTCTTCCTAGAGTGGGTGAAATGGCTGTGTTGAATAGATGGTTGAGGTTTTCGGGGTTTTTCTCCCATTCTTTAGTTTCTTTCAGGTCTTGTAGTCGGCATACTAGCTGGATTGTGTCTTCTGCTTGCCCCATCCATGATCTTCCTCGTCCTAGACGGCTGCCTTTTGGCTCTTTGACTGCGTCATGCAGTGGGTTTTGAGGGTTTTCTAATGCTTTGAAGTAGGTCTTGACCTGTTCTAACTTGTTTCTGGCCTGTACTGAAGGAAGGTCAAGCAGGTGTCGCATGGTTTCTGTGGGCGTGTCTTTTGTTGTTCCAATGATCATCCTCATAGCTTCATTTTGAACTCTTTCTAATTTTAGAGGTTGCTTTGAGACGGTGTTGTTAGCCCAAGTCCGTAGTCGATCACACTGAGGACGAGTGATTGGTATAGCAGGAAGAGGTGGCGTTGTTCAATACCTTTGGTTGCCATTGCCTTTAAGACTGAAAGGCCTTTTTTGCATTTGAGAACAGTATTTTCCGTATGTTTTCTGAAGGTCAGCATCCTGTCGAAGTGTATTCCTAGGTAGCGTAGGCATTCAGTTTTCTCGATCTGAATCCCATCGAATGACACAGAAGGTGGTGATTTGCTCGCGGTTCTGTTGTTCAGGGTGCACAGCAACGTTTGGGCTTTCGCTGGATTGATGGAAGATCCTGTGTCTTTGCACCATTGAGCAATATTGTTTAGTTGTTTCTGGACGGCTTTGGTTCTTTCCTGCGCATCTTTCGAAGTTTTGAAGACCAGGCCATCATCCGCAAGAGTAAGCACCCGAGCTATTCCATTGTTGTTTAAGTCTGCAAGGCCCTTCGTGTAGACATTGTAGAGGACAGGAGAGAGCGGAGACCCTTGTGGCAGTCCCATGGATAGTTTAGAAGGTGCAGACATCCAATCTCCAAGGCGTAGGACGACAGTTCTTTTCTGAAGCGCTGCTGCTATCCATCTTGTCAGTGTCAAACTTACTCCATACCTTAGTAGCAGCTCCATGAGGTGTACAAACTGGACTTTATTGTAGGCATCTTCAAGGTCAATTGCTACTGCTAGTGTTTCTTCTTTCCTTTGAAATCCTTCATACACCTCATATGCAAAAGCAGCTGCATTTTCCCATGTGGACTTGCCTGTTCTGTAACCACCTTGATTTGAAGGGAGAATGTGCCTGTGTTCAAGATCCCTTGCAAGTTTTCTGGTTATCATGCGTTCCATAAGCTTTCCAGCAATGTTTTGCATGGTTAGGATCCGGTAGCCGCTTACCTGATGATGGTCCTTTCCTGGTTTTGGTATGGGTTTTAAGAAGCTGTGTGTCCAATCCTCCGGCACATGTCCATTGTGGAAACTGTTTTGATATAGATTGAAAAGTTTGCTTCTGTCTTCTTCCGATAGTTCCTTGATGTCCGAGTAGCGAACTTTGTCTGGGCCAGGGGCTGATTCTTTCTTGCATTTAGCTATTGCTTCATTTAGATCATCTATTGTCAAGTCATCATCAGGTCCAGTCTGCATAAGGGTTTGGTGTAACTCCTCAACATATTTCTTTTTCTCATCTAAGTTTCTTTGATCGCTCTGTTGTATGAAACGTTTGAGCAGGGCGGATCCTTTTTCTTCGTTTGTCTTAAGCTTGGTTCCGTCAGTGTCTACCATGTCTGGGGTTGTTGTGCACGTTTTCCCTTCCATGCGACGATAAAATTGAAAGAACTCTGTCAATGTTGAGTCATAACTGAGTGCCTTGCAAAACTGTTTCCACTTGTCATTTTTGGCCTCTTGAGCAATGGTTTCAAACTGTTTAGTTTTTTCTTTCATTTTTGTTTCAATATCTTTGTCCGGAGATGGTTTTGTTCTTTCTTTTTGTCAAAGTTTGACAGCCGCATGTTTTTCTATCCAGGCTCTCTCTGTGTCGGTATTCCACCATGGGGGCTGAATAGTTTGCATCCTGTTCGGTGCCGTTCTTTTGTTTCTTCTGCGTCTTAATTTTTCGATGACAGTTGTCTCTTTGGTTTCATACTGAAATGGATCACGCAGTTTCATACAGGGTTTATCTGACAGTTTCTGTAGACTGAAAACTACCGGGAGGTGGTCGCTGCCTTGGTATGGAAGCGTCTCTGCATTCATTTCTGTTCTGAATTTTGGAGATGTTAGAGCGATGTCGATCACACTGTCACTGTCCCCTTGTCTTGTTCCAAGGCGAGTTGGGGATGTGGTTGTTAATGGGCTAAGAAGAATTTCCCCTATCATTCCTTCAAGTGCGAGTCCTTGTGGGTTGGTGTTCCGCTGGTCCCATAGCTTCGATCTTGCATTGAGGTCTCCACAGATAATGACTGAGTCTCCAAGTTCGTTCTCTATTTCCTCTAAAAAGGCTCAATCCTCTTTTCTTGTGCAGGTTCCTGGGTGAACATAGGCATTGATGAGCACGATGCTTTTGTGAATTCCGTCAGGTTTTTCGAGACGCACCCCCACTAGTTCACATGAGTTGCTACACCATTTCTCTGGATTTATGGTGGAAACTTTGTTTTTTTTTTAGGTTTTTGTTCAGTATGATTGCTACTCCTCTTCCTTCATTCCTTTGAAAGACTGTGAAATTCTCAAAATGTATTGGTCTGTCTGCACTTGTCCTGGTCTCTTGGAGACATAAAATGTCAAAATCATATGCCAATTTCTCAATTGTTGAGATTCTCATTCTCGCGCTGGAACAATTCCAACTGCCGATTCTAAAGAATTTCTTTGACAGCCGCTCTGCTTTTGTCATTCTGCTACCTAAGCACAATCTTTTCCCACCTCTTTTGCCACGCCTGTTTTGGGGTTTTCACTGCGGCAGACAACTGATTCTGAACAGTAAGCTAGGAACAGAGCTCTTTGGAGTCAAAAGGAAACAAACATTTTCAATTTCATGTATTTTATACTTAAGTGGTAGAAGACGCAAATCCGCTTTTATGAATGTTTTCCAGTTTCCTTCCATTCATGACATATCATAAAGAATGAAATTGGTGAGACGACATTTTAGGATGTTAGTCACCAGTCTTGGTTTGGCCTTTCTTTCTCTTCTGCACTTTGTAACGTTTGTTCATTAAAACCAATCACAATATATATATATATATATATATATATATATATATATATATATATATATATATATATATATATATATAACTTGAAAGGGAAACGAACAAATTAATAGTAATTGCAGTAACACACACACACAAAAAACCAAAAGAAACAAAACTGACCTCGTTTCAACAACGCTTAACAGTGAAGAGGTTAAAGATGACGACACATCTAGAAGTCGAATCAGATTCCTTTGCTTACTTTTCAAGTTCAGTTTTCTGTTCTTGCCGATGTCTTCATCAGACTGTTTGCAGGTTGTGGCAGGTGCTCATTTGTGTGTGAGAAATTGTTTATGACCTTACAAAAAAGAAAAAAAAAAGAAAAAAAACCAAGGAAAATCATTTCGTTGTTTTTTTTAAATATTTTTTTTATATAAATATATATGTAGACATTCCAACAAGCACTTAGATAAAAACAAATCAGTTTGTTAACTCACTCAGTACGGCCAGTCCTCTCTTCTCATCTACACAGACCCCTCGGATGTCCAGAGGGTGTCCGAATGACCCAACCTTTAGCTTCCGTCGTCTGAATTGTGGTATTCTTTGTCAACATTCACCTCTTCAATATAAAAGCGTTCCGCTTGCTATATTTTGATGATGGTAATTGGGATGAAACGCTGTTAACGTCGTCTCTTTCGCCGTTCGTATGGAGAGAGTTAACAGGAAAAAAAGTCATAGATAATCTGTGCATTGTGATACATTAAATGTACATTAAAGATGCATTAAAAAAAATCCATAAAGGACTGCTATTTCTACTGCTACACTACCACTGGTAATAATGATTACAAACATAGATATTGGTCAGATGCAATTTACATCGTGACTTTGGATAACTTTTCATTTGACTGCTTTGGATAACTTTTCATTTGACTGCTTTGGATAACTTTTCATTTGACTGCTTTGGATAACTTTTCATTTGACTGCTTTCTTTCTTTCCTCCATCCTTCTTGTCTTCCTTTCTTTTCCTTCCTTCCTTCCTTCCTTCGTTCCAGTCTTTTCTCTCTTTCTTCTTTCTTTATATCTCTCTTTTTCACACACACACACACACACACACACACACACACACACACACACACACACACGCACACAACACAGGCACACACACACACACACACATACACACACACACACACTCTCTCTCTCTCTCTCCCTTTCTCTGTTTCTCTCTCCCTCCCTCCCTCCCTCCCACTCTTCCTTGTCTCACTCTGTAATGGCACTGAGAAAAACAACTGCTGCAGCAGCTCCTCCTCCTCCTCCTCCTCCTCCTCCTACTACTACTACTACTACTACCAGTACACTATTTATACAACTACCGATGAGAATAACACTTCTTTCCTTCCTTCTTTTTTTCTTTTTTCTGTAAACGTATGTAAAGATGTTTTCCAAAAAAATATATACAGCAAACTCCTATCCTTGAGAATACACACATGGAAGCCGAATCAGTTTCCCATAGTTTTCAAGTTTTTTTTTGTTTTGTTTTTTCTGGTCTTACTGTCGATTTCTTCATCAAACTGTTTTGTTTATGTGGCTGTTGCTCAGTCCTGTACGAGTTAATGTTTATGTTTTGCTTTTCACAAATGGAAATCGTCTTTTTGCCCATTGCAGCAAAATTTTTTGTTGTTCTAACGAGGACTTCAGATGATGATAGAGTCTCCCGTCGGTCCGACGGATGAGTAGGCAGGCAGGCTTATCTGTCGGTGTGTGTCCTCATACGGGGAGAAGAGGCCGATTCTGGATGCGCAGCACTTCCCACAGGTGTTGCATGGGAAAACGTCTCCAGAAGTTGAGCCCTGCTTCCTTCGCTCACGCTTGTCCTTAATGGCCAGCGTTCTCTTGTTTTCAAACGTCTTTATGCCACTAGAGCACAGCATCCTCCAGCGACAGCGGTCAAGGGCATCAGTTTCCCAGGAAGCGATGTCTATGTCACAGGCTTTGAGGTTTGTCTTCAAGGTGTCCTTGAAGCGCTTGCAGGGTCTTCCAAGTTCACGGTGGCATTCCTTCAGCTGGCCATACAAAAGCATCTTCGGGATCCTGCTGTCTGTCATGCGGCCAACGTGTCCTGTCCAGCGTAGCTGGTACTGGATCAGCAGGCTTTCGATGCTGGGCAGGCCGCTCCTCTCTAGGACCTGGAGGTTGGAGACCCTGTCTTGCCACTTTCTGCCGAGGATATTTCGTAGGCATATATATATATATATATATATATATATATATATGTGTGTGTGTGTGTGTGTGTGTGTGTGTGTTCTTTAGTTTACCGTCTTTTCACTATCAGTGATATTAGACGTTAAAAAAAAAGGGTGGTGGTGGTGGGGGGCATGGGGGGAGGAAGGTGGTGGTGGTTGGGGGTGGGGGGTGGGGGGTGGGAAGAGGAAAACGGAAAAAAGGTAAACTAGAAAACTACCGTAAAATGTATAAGTAATATGCAATTACATTCAACAGTAACAATTCAATAATAATAATAATAATGATAATAATCAGAAACCATTAACACAATCCTGAAGTGCATTAAAGGAATGTAGAAATAGGGCTATGAACTAATATATATATATATATATGTGTGTGTGTGTGTGTGTGTGTGTGTGTGTGTGTGTGTGGTTGCACGAGGCGCATGAGGAGCTTGAGTGAACATTTATTTTTCTTTTCGGATGTTCAGGTGAGAACTCAGGTAGATGTGTGCTCTCTGGCACAACTTGTTGGTCATTGAACCCGTGCGACCGTTCGGCTTACAGCCACAGAGAACTTTGTGGCTCTGTGACCCAAGTGCTCAGGTGAGAGTGGAAAAAGAAAACATAGAATAGTGTTTATTTTAATTCATTGTTACAGCGTCGATGGAGTAAATTAGATAAGTGTATTTGCATGTGCATTTGATGGTCGTTTTGCTTTTTGGTCTTAAAAAAAAAAAAAAAAGCAACAACAACAAAAAACCGTGATGTTTTTATTTTATCATGCTGTTTCTAAATTTGGCAGTAAGAATCCTTTTTGTCAAAGTGTTCATAGTGTCACTGCTGTTGTGACAGGGAAAAAAAAGAATATTGTTTTGCTTACACTTGATTTGACCTCATCTTTGTATCATTTATTAGAATGATTTCCACTGAGACTTTCTTCTTAACGCTTATTGTGGCGAAAGCCTTGAGATGGCCTTAGTGGTCGGCGAGGCTCTGAGCACCATGATTTGATTTGATTTGATTTGATTCTTCGCAACGCTGGAATAATGGATTATAAAATTGTAATATGTATAATTACTAGCGCTTGCTTGGAGAACATATATAATTGGATTCGAAAGACAGAAAGAGGCTAAAAGATATTACTATTACGAAGACGATAGCTAAGGAATAGTGAATTTATAACTGGTAAATTTAATGGTGAGGAGAATGTATGACTGAACCTAGGGAAGTCAGTGAAATTGTACAGGGCACACACGCACCCACTCACACACATGTGACTGACGGGACTAACGGACAAGACAAGACAAGACAAGACAAGACAAGACAATACGGCGGAGACAAGCATAAACACAATACTGATCCATAAGCAGATGGAGGGAGGGGAGGGTGGGGGAGGGAGGGAAAGGGTGGGGATGGTAAATTAGAACTGAAACTTAATCCAAAAAGCTCGGCCTGGCTCATCTGGGTCGCTCTGGGGATTAGCTCTGGGGGGAGGGAAGGGGGGGGGGGGGGGGGGGGGCAGGGGAGATGAAATGGCGGAGCAAACCTTTAAATGTTGTTATAATTCATTAGATAAAAAAGAAAGGAAGAAATTTTTTTTTTTTTTTAGAAAATGAGTGGATCCTGTGAGAGGGGACTTCAGTGAGTTATGACCAAATGGTGTGTCTTGGTGGCAGCGAGACTGGCAATGTATGTGGAGGGATCTTGTGAGAGGGGACTTCAGTGAGTTATGACCAAATGGTGTGTCTTGGTGGCAGCGAGACTGCCAATGTATGTGGAGGGATCTTGTGAGAGGGGACTTCAGTGAGTTATGACCAAATGGTGTGTCTTGGTGGCAGCGAGACTGCCAATGTATGTGGAGGGATCTTGTGAGAGGGGACTTCAGTGAGTTATGACCAAATGGTGTGTCTTGGTGGCAGCGAGACTGCCAATGTATGTGGAGGGATCTTGCGGGACGGATGTGTGTGTGTGTCTTGGTGGCAGCGAGACTGGCTATGTATGTGGAGGGATCTGTAGAGACGAATGTATGTGGAGGGATCTTGTGAGAGGGGACTTCAGTGAGTTATGACCAAATGGTGTGTCTTGGTGGCAGCGAGACTGCCAATGTATGTGGAGGGATCTTGTGAGAGGGGACTTCAGTGAGTTATGACCAAATGGTGTGTCTTGGTGGCAGCGAGACTGCCAATGTATGTGGAGGGATCTTGTGAGAGGGGACTTCAGTGAGTTATGACCAAATGGTGTGTCTTGGTGGCAGCGAGACTGCCAATGTATGTGGAGGGATCTTGTGAGAGGGGACTTCAGTGAGTTATGACCAAATGGTGTGTCTTGGTGGCAGCGAGACTGCCAATGTATGTGGAGGGATCTTGTGAGAGGGGACTTCAGTGAGTTATGACCAAATGGTGTGTCTTGGTGGCAGCGAGACTGCCAATGTATGTGGAGGGATCTTGTGAGAGGGGACTTCAGTGAGTTATGACCAAATGTGTGTCTTGGTGGCAGCGAGACTGCCAATGTATGTGGAGGGATCTTGAGAGGGGACTTCAGTGAGTTATGACCAAATGGTGTGTCTTGGTGGCAGCGAGACTGCCAATGTATGTGGAGGGATCTTGTGAGAGGGGACTTCAGTGAGTTATGACCAAATGGTGTGTCTTGGTGGCAGCGAGACTGCCAATGTATGTGGAGGGATCTTGTGAGAGGGGACTTCAGTGAGTTATGACCAAATGGTGTGTCTTGGTGGCAGCGAGACTGGCAATGTATGTGGAGGGATCTTGCGGGACGGATGTGTGTGGTGTGTCTTGGTGGCAGCGAGACTGGCAATGTATGTGGAGGGATCTTGTGAGAGGAGACCCCAAAACTGAAGACTGTGTGGTGTGTCTTGGTGGCAGCAAGACTGGCAATGCAATTATACCCCCCCCCCCCCCCCCCCCCCCCCCCCCCCCGCCTCCTTCTTTCATAACAGCGACATAAGAATCAGTGTGTTCATGAGATTGTGGTCGCTCTTCGGAAGAAGAAGAAGAAGAAGAAGAAGAAGACATCAGCAGAGATGAACAAAGTATTTTCATTTTGATTCAAAGAGCTTGAGGGTTGGCGCTGGGCCCGACGAGACCCAGCAGCCGTAACAGCTGATGACGGCGCCACCGTGGAGGGCAGCCAAGCTGTGGAGAAGATGGCTGAGGAGCAGTCCTGTGTTCTGGACCGAGGTACTGGACTCGGTGAAAGGGAACTCTTGGACATGAGTATTCCCGTTATGTGTTGTGCACTGTGTTGTGTGTTGTTGCACTTCTGCCATAATCTAGTATGACTGTGTGAGTGAATGAGTGAATTTGTATTTTTATTTTATTTTAAATATTTTCAAAGATATACGTCTCCCGTGTGAATTTTTTTTTTTTTAATGCACGTGAACATGGCTGAGTGAGAGGGCTGAGATGTGAAATATTCTGTCTACATCTAAACAGGTATGAACGGGGAGGTCTTTACAGTCATATCATGTTGGAAAGGGCTTCTCAAGTTTTAACAGCCGAATTAATTGCCATTCTTATGGCATTAACATATTATCTAATTGATCTGCCCCAAAACTTGATTAATGTTTTATTTTGTGTCGAATCAAAATCAGTTCTGCAGTCTATCAAATCAAGTTGTACAAGCTATCATTATAAAATCATTTTTGAAATAAGATTTCCGATTCACTGTATTCAAATGAGAGGAACTAATATTGAAATATGTTGGATTCCCTCACACTGTGGGCTTTTCTCTAATGAACGTGGCGATCATCTTGAAAATCTTGGAGCTAAAAACGCTTTAAATGCAGTTGAACTTCATCATCGTTTATCATCATTGAAATGTGTAATATTGTTGAAAGAAATATGCTAAATTCCCTTCTGTCTTTAGAAGTTAACACTTCTGCCTTATTAAATGCTAAAAGAACTGGCAGGGCTGCTAAGAGCATAGCATTTGGGTTATTACTAAATGCCCCATATACAAAGTATTGTGAAAATATTGAATGCATTTGCAAGGGTCGTTTAACGGCAGAGCACGTTTTAACCTGCTGTTTAGAAATGAAACTTTTTTTGCCTCCAGAAATTAATAAACACGTGTTACCAGTTTCAAATGTTATTTTGTGTGGGGGGAAAAAGTTCTGTATTTCAAAATCTTCTTTATTATAGTTAGCTAGTTATGTGTTAAATAGTCCAGTTGATTGTTTATTGTAGGTCCCCACATCATCCTCTTTTCAAATAATAATCTATAGAAGTACTGTATACAATATTTGACTATTGATTAATTTTCGCCGCCTTTTCAGTTGAATATTTCTTCCCCTGCCATTGATTTTCACAAATGATGATTTCTAATTAATGATAATACTAATCATCATTGTGATAGTAATAATAATACAAATAATAATGATAATGATGATATCATTTATTTTCAGTCAAATATCATCTTAGATGAACAGTCTATAAATGAATAAACGAACAAATGTTTAAACCCCCCCCCCCCCCAAAAACCCCCCCCCCCCAAAAAAAAAGAAAAGAAAGAAGTATGTTACAAAAATGTGTATAAAAAAATAAGACGCTTCAAATAACTTTACTTGAGAATACGCATATAGAAAAGTCGAATAAGTTTTCTTTACTTTTAAAGTACAGTTTTTCTCTTCCTGGTGATATCATTGTTTCATTAAACTGTATTGTGCATGTGCCTATTGCTGATCTCTGACTAAGTAAATGTTTATGACTTCCTTTTAAAACATGGAAATGTACTGATTTAGTTCTCTCTCCTCCCCCCCCCCCCCCCCCGCCTCCCCCCCCCTTCCCCCAACCCCCCTCAAATATGTTGATATTCTAATGAGGACTTCAAATAATATAAATCAATTAACTGACAGGGAAAATTATACATAGATAATTTGTGCCTGAAGACGCATTAAAAATACGTCAAGGATGCTGAAAACATATGCAAAAAGTCTGCTGCTGCTACTACTACTACTACTACTGCTGCTGCTGCTACTACTGCTACTACTTCTGCTGCTGCTGCAGCTACAACAACTACTACTGATGATATATGATAACAATAATGATGACAAACAATGCAATTTACATTGTAACTTTGGATACTTTTTCCTTTGACTGCTTTCTTTCTTTCTTTCTCTTTCTTTCTTTCTCTCTTTCTTCCTTCCTTTCTGTCTTTCTTTTCTTCTCTCGTTCTTTCTTTATATCTCTTTTTCGTTCTCCTTCTCTCCCTGTCTTTTTATCTCTCCCCCCCCTCTTTCTCCATGTAATGACATTAAAAAAGAAAAACTACTGCTTCTGCTATTTCTTCTTCTACTACTACTACTACGACTTCTGCTGCTACTGCTGGTGCTGCTGCTGTTGCTACTACTACTGATAATAATAATAATAATAATAATAAGAATTCTTGTTTTCTTTCTTTCTGTAAACGAAAATTAAATGTTAAATGTTAAAATAAAAATTACTTTAAACAAATTTACTTGAGAATACACACATAAATATCGGATCAGTTTTCTTTATTTTTCAAGAACTGGTGGTGACACTTTTTCATCAAACTATTTTGTGTATACGACTGTTGCTCTAGTAAATATTTGACTTTAAAAAAAAAAAGAGAGAGAAAAGAGAAAATGGGTTTAGCTTTTTTCTTCTTTCTTTTCACCCTAGAATACGTTGACATTCTCATAAGGACTTCAGATAAGACAAATCTATTTTCTAATACTCCTGGATGAGTAACTGTTTATGAATTCCTTTTTTTTTTTCTTTTTTTTTTTGAAAATGGAAATAGTTTTTTTTCGCCACAGAATTTGTTGGTATTGTAACGAGGACACTTCAGATGAGGCAAATTGATTTACTAAAAGAAAGGAAATATACATAGATAATTTGTACATGGAGATACATTGAAAATACGTTCAAGATGTGTAAAAGATACATCAGACTACTGCTGCTGCTGCTACTACAACTACCACTACTACTGCTACTGATAATGATGACAATAGTAATGATTATAAACCATGTTATTTGCAATTCACATTGTAACTTTGTATAACTGTTCCTTGCTCTCTTTCTTCCCTTGATTTCTTCTTTTCTTTCTTCTGTGTATCGCTCTTTCTTTCTCACTCTCAATTTCCATCTATAACTCTCTTTCTCTTTGTGATGGTATTAAGACAACCAACTGCTGCTACTACCGCTAGTACTACTACTACTGCTACTGATGATGATAATGAGGATAATAATAATGATGATAATTATTTCCTACATCTTTCTTTCTTTTTCTTTCTTTCCGTTCCTTCTTTTATTTCTTTCTATGTTTCTTTAAAAAAAAAAAAAAAAAAAAAAAAAAACCCAACCCAAATACTGCTAAAAACTTTACTTGAGATTCACACATGTAAGTCGATTCATTTTTTCCTTTAGTTTTCAAGTTAAGTATTTTGGTCCTGTTGATTTCTCCATCATAGTATTTCGAGTACTTGTCACTTGCTCTCTCTTGTATGAGTTTATGTTTGACTTTCTTTTGGAAATGGGCTTAGTTCTTTTCACCAAAAAACATGTTCACATTGCAATAATGACTTGAGATAATACAAATCGATTTGTAAAAAGGAAAATAAACCCATAATTAGTGCATGAAAATGCATTAAAAAAAAAACAAAAACAAAAAACACGTTGCATATACATAAAAGATACATAACAACGGCTGCTGCTTCTACTACGACTGCAGCTACTACTACTACTACAACTGAAATAATGATAACAATAATAGTAAAACAAAAATCGTGGTAAAATGCAGTTGGTATTATGACTATGGATAGCTGTTCTTTTGCTCTTGCTCTGTCTTGCCTTTCTTTTTTTTGTAATGTTATTAAGAAAACTA
>NC_134893.1:67634630-67637130 GCF_041734735.1 Babylonia areolata | reverse complement strand
ACACACACACACACACACACACACACACACACACACACACACACACACACACACACGGCATACATACATTTTAACAATACATGTGTATCCAACAGCTACCCTAACACATACGCACACATAGGCAGGCACAAACTTACAAAAACGCACGCACACACAATACACATTCATATACATGCATGTAGTTTATGTACACATACATACGTATACATACATAGTCAAGCACAGCTAACGCAAAGGAAGTGGACCTGCCACAATTGAACTTACTGCTGAGGGAAAAGGTGAGTTTCGAGACGAGATTTTTTAAAAGATGCGAGGGAATCCGATTGACGGAGGTTATCAAGGTGCTTGTTCCACGTCTTTGGCGATTGCAAAGAAAACGACTAAACTGAACTCTGTGACACTGGAGCACTAACTGATACTGCCTGCTCTGCATGTGTGGTGGTGGTGGCAGTAGTGGGAGTAGTAGTAGTAGTAGTACTACTACTACTATTTTATATTTATATAGTGCTATAATACAAGCTCTGTGAGTGTGTGTGTGTGTGAGTGTGAGTGTGTGTGTGTGTGTGTGTGTGTGTGCCGTGGAAGCTGCGATACGTAGACTAGAAATGAGTGTGTGGAGGAGGGGGGTAGAGGAGCGTAGACTAGAAATGAGTGTGTGGAGGAGGGGGGTAGAGGAGGTGCAAGGTAATGTGTGTGTGTGTGTGTGTGTGTGTGTGTGTGTGTTGGAGCTCATGTACGTTTATATGTATTTGACTGTGCTTTCATATCTGTGAAACTGCATGTTTGGTGGATTTCTGTTGTGCATGTGTGGGTGTGTGTGTGAATGTGTGTCTTCATGTTTTACATTTATTCGCTTATTTATCACCATTGTTTTATTTATTTATTTTATTTTTATTTTATTATTATTATTATTATTATTATTATTATTATTATTTTTATTTATTATTTTATTTCTTTCTTTCTTTTTTTTAATTTTTTTAAAAATGATTTTATTAGTATTACTATTATTATTACTACTACCTTTTTCTATATTATAATTATTATTCATTTATTTATTTATTTATGTAAGCTTATCTAATATTTATTCCCCTGGTTTTTTTTTTTTTTTTTTTTTTTTTTTTCTCAAGGCCTGACTAAGCGCGTTGGGTTACGCTGCTGGTCAGGCATCTGCTTGGCAGATGTGGTGTAGCGTATATGGTTTGTCCGAACGCAGTGACGCCTCCTTGAGCAACTGAAACTGAAACTGAAACTATAATACAAGCATAAGCAAGCTCAAGCGCTTTACAATCCTAGTAGTAGTAGCAGTAGTAGTGCATTTTTATACTACGTGTTACATTTCATTTCCAAGAACCAAACAGAAGAAGCAACAGAGCTGAAAAATACTAGATTTCAGTCAGTTTCAGTTTCAGTAGCTCAAGGAGGCTTCACTGCGTTCGGACAAATCCATATACGCTACACCACATCTGCCAAGCAGATGCCCGACCAGCAGCGTAACCCAACATGCTTAGTCAGGCCTTGAGAAAAAAAGAAAAAGAAAAAAAAAAGGGTGAATAAATAATAGATAAATACATTAAAAAAACAAACTACTACTACCACTACTAATAATATGTATAAGGCGCAAAAACTTGAAGTCAACTATAAGTGTACATAAATAAATAGATAAATAAATAAATTAATAATTTAAAAAAAAGTAATAATAATTATAATAATAATAATAAAAAAAACAAAACAATGATGATAAATAAGCAAATAGAGACACACATTCACACATACACCCACATATGCATAACAGATATGCACCAAACATGCAGTTTCACAGATATGAAAGCACAGTCAAATAAACATAAACGTACATGAGCCCCAACACACACACACACACACACACACACACACACACACACACTACCCTGCACCTCCTCTACCCCCATCCTCCACACATTCATTTCTAGGCTACGCAGCTTCCACGGCACACACACACACACACACACACACACACACACACACACACACACACAGATGAACACTTACTTGTACAAGCACACACACATACGCCCATATCCCCCACCCCCAACCCCACACACATATATATACAAAGATATATATATATATATATATATAGATAGAGAGAGAGAGAGAGAGATACACCCGCACGTTCCAGTTTTCCGTTGTTCCCACAGTGTAGGCATGCATACACACACACACACCTCATCCTCTAGCCCCCCTCACCCCCGCAGCTCCCCCTCCCCTCCCCTCCACTCACACACACACACACACACACACACATACGCACGTGCACAGAACTCTCCTGACACTTGTGTACACTTACATCCTCGCGCATGCACAAACGCACTCAAACACAGACCCACACATACACACAAACGCACACACACTACACACAAACACACACATACACACATGCACAGACGGCTGCCACTGATTGGCCGCAAGAGGGATGGGAAAAAATCTCTGATGCCAAGAACGTGGCATCTAGTGTGTTGCT
>NC_134893.1:67624630-67629630 GCF_041734735.1 Babylonia areolata | reverse complement strand
TTTGCAAGACAAAAGGAACCATAGAGACCGTGCTTCCGCTCGTGAGCGATAGTCTAGATTATTTTGCTTGCTTAAAAAAAAAAAAAAAAAAAAATTGTCACTGTTTTCATAGATATAATTATGTATTATGTTTTGGGGTCTTTATGTAACTATAAATTCAACTTCCAAGATTTTTCATGTTATCTGTATAAACATATCCAGGTGTATTTTTGTGGTTTGTACTGCCAAGAATGGTGTATTTGGATAATTTCTTTCGTTGGGCTGGATGCATATGTTTATCATACTTCTGTATGGACAAATATGAATGGTAATATATCCATTGTTTCAGTTAATTGTCAAGGTCTGAATAGTTCACAGTAAAGACGTGATATTTTTTTTCCATTACTTGAGAAATAAGAAGTACTCTATTTTTTTTTTTTTTTACAGTATACGCATTTTGAAGAAAAGATGGAGAAATATGTTTCAGCAGAATGGGGATATACTTGCTATTTTTCAAGCTATGCATCGAATGCAAGAGGGGTCGCAATAATGTTGAGCAATAATTTCGAATTTAAAGTGAAACGGACAATAACTGATAGTTCAGGGAATTACATTAATCTACTTGTTGAAATACAAAAAAAAATTAACTTCCGCCTTGTTAATGTATATGGACCAAATAAAGATGAACCTGTTTTTTATGTGAATTTAAAACAAAAAAATAAGTGAAAATCACGTAGAAAATGTTATAATAGCTGGGGATTTCATTTTAGTTCTTAACCCAACAATAGATTACCATAATTATAAACATGTAAATAATCCTAAAGCAAAAGTAGTCGTTGAAAACATCATAGAAAATCAATAGATTGGCATGAATTAACTCTCTCCATACGAACGGCGAAAGAGACGACGTTAACAACGTTTCACCCCAATTACCATCATCAAAATATTGCAAGCGGAAGGCTCTTATACTGAAGAGGTGAATGTTGACAAAGAATACCACAATTCTGACGACGGAAACTAAAGGTTGGGTCATTCAGACACCCACTGGACATCCGAGGGGTCTGTGTAGAGGAGAAGAGAGGACTGGCCGTACTGAGTGAGTTAAACCCAGACTGCCGTCGTTACACATGGAGAAGAACTAATCCTTTCCAACAGGCTAGATTAGATTTCTTTCTTTTTTTAAAATTTTATTTCAGACACTGTAGTATCCTTGATAGATAATGCAAACATAGAATATGGGTACAGAAAAAGATCATTCAGCCATTTCGCTGACACTGAAATTTAGCGAGAATGTAAAACGCAATACTTTTTGGAAATTGAGTACATCTCTTCTTGAGGATAAAGCATATGTGGATGAAGTAAGTATGGAAATTAATCATGTTAAAAAAAGAAAATGTAATTAATATGCATTCTGATGACACACCGGATGATGAACTGGTGTTCTCTGTTCCTGATGACATTTTTCTTGACTTCCTTTTCATGAAAATACGATCGAGAACAATTTCTTATGCTTCAATGAAAAAGAAAGAAAAAAAAAAATGATAGTAGTAGAAAGACAGTTTGAAGAAGACATGTGTAAATTAGATAAATATCAAAATAAAAATAAAGAAGATAGTGTGTGTGTGTGTGTGTGTGTGTGTGTGTGTGTGTGTGTTGGGGCTCATGTGCGTTTATGTGTATTTGACTGTGCTTTCATATTTGTGAAACTGCATGTTTGGCGCATATCTGTTATGCATGTGTGGGTGTATGTGTGAATGTGTGTCTTCATGTTTTACATTTATTTGCTTATTTATCATCATTGTTGTCTTATTTATCTATTTATTTATTTATTATCGTTATTATCACTACCTTTTTTTCATATTATAATAATAATTTATTTATTTATCTATTTATGTATTTATTTACTTATTTATGTACGCTTATCTATTATTTATTCACTTTTTTTCTTTTCTTTTTTTTTCCAAGGCCTAAGTGCGTTGGGCTACGCCGCTGGTCAGGCATCTGCTTGGCAGATGTGGTGTAGCGTATATAGATTTGTCCGAACGCAGTGACGCCTCCTTGAGCTACTGAAACTGAAACTAAACAAAAACAGTTACAAGATATTCGAGAGAAGCGGATGGAAAGGGGTTATTATTAAGGTCTGGAGCTAGATAGATAGCTGAGGGAGAGAAAGTTAGTATTTCTTTGTAATTTAGAAAAAAACGTCATTATGTTAGTAAACACACAGCCAAAATTATTGATCAATACGACAGTGTTCTAACAAATCAAAAGAATATCTTAAATGAAGTACATAATTTGTATAGATCTTTATATGTGAATGTTGGGGTGGAACATTGTGAAATTGAAGATTTAGTGAATTATATTCCATGTTTGAATGAATCAGAAGCAAGTGATTTAAAGGGTATGATTGCAATGGAGGAAGACAACACAAGTTCTTAGAAATATGAACAATGATAAGAGTCCAGGTACAGATGGCTTTGGTGCAGAATTTTTTAAAGTGTTTTGGAAGAAAATAGGAATATTTGTTTTTAGGGCACTTAATGCTAGTTTCAGGAAAAGGAGAAATGTCTTCTGTGCAAAAGGAAGGAGTGATTACGTGTATCCCCAAAGGTGATAAGCCAAGACAACATTTGAAAAATTGGAAACCCATCTCTCTTTTAAATGTAGTCTATAAAATTGGGTCATCTTGTATTGCTAACCGTTTAAAACGAGTATTGCCTAACATTATTAATGAAGATCAAACAGGGTTTATTAGAAATAGATACAGTGGAGATAATTTGAGATTTATATATGATATGATAGCCTATTTAGATCAACCCAATTTCCTGGTTTATTACTGAACATAGATTTTGAAAAGGCTTTTTGACTCAATAAATTGAGTTCGTGTTTAAAGTGTTAAAGGCATTTGGGTTCAAAGAAAATATGTGTAGATGGATTAGTGTATTTTACACAAATAGTAAGTCATGTGTGATTGTGAATGGTCAGGTTTCTGACTGGTTTGAAGTTAAGAGAGGCTGCAGACAAGGAGACCCTATATCACCCTGTTTATTTGTACTTTGTATAGAAATATTAGCTATAATGGTAAGGGAAAATTCGGATATCCGAGGAATAACAATTAATGGATGTTGAGAATAAACTGACCCAATATGCTGATGATACAGAATTTCTACTTGCTGGGGATAGGAAATCTTTTGAATGTTGTGTTACAGCTCTTAATAGATTTGGCTGTGTCTCGGGTCTTTTTTTGAATTCAAGTAAAACTAGTGTTATTTGGTAAGGGAGCAAGAAGAATTCTAAGACTCGTTAAATGGAACATTTAGGTATGGACTGAAATCCTACAAGATTCCGAATTTTAGGGATTTGGTTTACTAATGATTTAAAAGAATGTGTAACAATAAACTATTCAGAGAGATTAGTAGAAATAAGATATTTGTATAAGATATGGGTAAAACGCCAGTTAACGCCTCTAGGCAGAGTAGCAATTATGAGATGTTATTCTTTCCAAATTGACTCACCTATGGTTGCTTTTTGCCAAACTCACCAGATACATTTTTTCAATACATGTCAACATATTTGTTATAAGTTTGTTTGGAGCAATAAACCAGATAAAATTAGCCGTAAAACTGCTCATAAAAGTGTAAAAAAAAATTTAAAAGGTGGTATTGGTCTTCCTCATGTTAAATTGTTTGCCTTATCTTTAAAGCTTTCCTGGATTCGTAAAGCTGAAAAATCTAATCACAAGTGGAAGCACCTTCTGTTGTGTAACCTCCCCCAATGGCCAGCTATTGATAATCTGGTCCAGAGTTTATCTTAGATTTTGCCAAATATAACCAGTTCTGGACAAATGTCCTTGAAAGTTATAAGATTTTATTTTATAAATGTGAACCCAAAAACTCAGCGAAACTGCATGCTGAGCCTTTGTGTTATAATAATCGTGTTCTAACTGGTAAAAAGTGTATTACATCTAGACTGCTCAGCAATCATGATGTATATTGTCTTGCACAGGTTTTTGATGATGATGGTAAAGTTCTTTCATATGTACGCTTCAAAGAAAAATATGATTTGTACGTTGATTTCCTTACTTATGCTGGATATAAGTCAACAATAAACGAATGAGTTAAAAAGCATAATATTCATGTGGACACATAAATACTTCGCTCTGCTTCAAACACTTCTTTTCTGTTTCTAAAAGCTCAAGACCTTATTATGATGTGTTGATTGAAAATGATATGAAACTAAAATGTTGTGAGAAATGGGACTTAAAGCTTTTGATGCACCATAACTGGAAATCTTGTTTTATGCATGCACACAAGATAGTTGATGTAAAACTGAAATGGTTTCAGCTGAAAATAATACACAGATGTTCATGTACAAAAACTGTTTTAAAAGAGATTGGTGTTACTGATAATAACAACTGTTTCTTTTTTAATAAGCATTTTTATTCGAGTTGAACATTTAATACATACATACAGACAGACAGACAGACAGACAGACAGACATACAAAAATAATATTTGTAATTATTTATCATATTATTTGTTAGTTTGCATTATTTATACTATAAATCAGGAAAACAACAACACAACATTGTTTTCATACAGAAAAAAAAAAAAAAGTCATATGCACCGCATAAAAAAAGTAAATAAATGAAAGGAAAATAAAAATAAATCAAAGAACAAAGTTACATTCGTGGCTGTCCTTCCTCCTCCTCGTTGCCTTCAATCATGTTCATGTATGGGTATCATATTCTAGAAAAAAAAAAAAAATGCTATGGACATCATTTCCATCGAGTGTATATATATTGTTCGGTTTTATATATGTTTCTTAGCTCTGTTTAGAAGTTCTTTATATACATGGTTTGATTTTATGAATTTTGCATTTATAGATGAAACGTTTCGCCACTAGAATGATATAGTCAAATATTTCATCTATTTTTTTTTGTAATATCATCATTTCGAAATAATACTAACTCTGTATTCAACTTTACATTTGCACACACTTTTCGCACTTTTCCTTCAAGAC
>NC_134893.1:67609630-67622130 GCF_041734735.1 Babylonia areolata | reverse complement strand
AGGATTTACGTGCAGAGTGTGATGATCTATGTCAGTCACTTGTCTCTTGCGCGTTGGAACTGGACACAGCTGAGGTGACGAGGTGTTTTTCACGTGTCAACCCAAACAAAGCGCCCGGACCAGACGGCCTGTCAGGTCGCGTGTTGAAAGTTTGTGCGCGACCAGCTTGGTCCAGTTTTTTTACACGTGTTTTTCAAGTTCTTTTAGATAATCATTTCATGCCCCGCTTATGAAAGATGACAACTATTGTTCCATTGCCAAAGTTTTCTGGTGCTGTCCAAATGAAAGATTTCCGCCCAGTGGCTCTCACATCTGTCATTGCCAAATGTATGGAAAGAGTTGTCTGTGGACACTTGTCGAAATGTATAGCTGAGCACATGGATCCATTACAGTTTGCGTACAGGGCTAGACGAGGTGTTGATGATGCAACAATTTCTTTAATTGATCTAATCGCACGTCATTTGGACAAATCTGGAACATCTGTTAGGGTACTTTTTATGGATCTGTCCGCTGCTTTTAATACTATTCAACATCATATTTTAGTGAGGAATCTTATAGACCTAGATGTAACATCTGACCTTATTTTATGGATACGACAGTTTTTATGCGATCGGCCACAGCGTGTTTGTCTGAATGTCAGTTCTGGCTGGCCCATATTGTCTGAAATTATTACTGTGAATACTGGAGTTCCGCAGGGCTGTGTTTTATCCCCTTTGCTATTCTCCCTCTACATTAACGACATCAGGTGCTCAGAACTTTTTCTCAATCTTGTAAAATATGCTGACGACATGGCTTTAGTAGGTCTTTTAAAAGACGTGTTTTCAATTTCACAGTATTTTCTTTTTAGAAATTAGTGTCATAAACTCTTTCTTAAAGGATAACTTTCTCGAACTGAACGTGGAGAAAACAAAAGAACTTATTTTAGGCAGTAAAAGGAACACACACACACAAAATCCAGTCATAATAGATCAGAAATAAGTGGAAATAGTGGACAGTTTTAAATATCTAGGGACTATAGTTGATCACAGTCTCACAGTCAGTGAACATTTTGATGCCACTGCCAAGAAAGCTCACCAGAGACTCTTTTTACTGCGAAAATTAAGAAGTTTTAATGTTAGTCCACACATACTTGAGCTGGTGTACAGAAGTCTGATAGAAAGTGTCATGGCTTTCAGTATTGTGGCCTGGTTTGGCAATCTGACTGTGAAGTTAAAGACAAAATTAGGACGAGTTGTAAACCTGGCCAGCAAAATTTTATAACCAAGCCCCAGCAACTACTGAACACCCTATGCCAATCCACACTTAGCAGAAAAGCACTCCAAATTTTTAACGATTCCACTCATCCACTTAACTGTCTTTCAGAAACTCCCTTCTGGTAGACGATGTAAAATCCCTCTTGCAAAGAAGAATTTGTACAAAAAATCATTTGCCCCCTCTGCTGTTGCTGTGGTAAATGATTCGCTCAAATAATGTTTTTATTCCATTGCCTGTGATTTGGTTATTGTTGTGATGGCAGTTGTCTTTCTTCCCTATATGTATGCATGCATGCGTGTAAAGAAAGAAGTGAGGGGAGGGGGTGAGGGGAGAAGTGTGTGTGTGTGTGTGTGCGCACGCGCGCGTGTGTGCGCGCGCGTGCTCAGTGTTACTGTTTTGCCGCAGAGGGGCGTGAAAGGAGTTTTACATGCTTTTAGTCTTGGTGGCGGTGTTGACCCTTCAACTGTGATTTCATGTTCTTAAATGTTATAATTATCTTACTGAATATTTTCCTTTTATATCATTGAAATGTTTCACTTTATCTTAAACTGTAATTTTTTTTGTTTTCTTACCTAAATGTTTTCTTTTAACATGATAATTAATATGTATGCTGTGATCAAGGAAGGGTGTGCCAGTTGCTCATTCGTTTTTTTCAGTTTTATCTGTTGATGAGCATTTGTCTTTTTAAATGTTATTATTATCTTACTGAATATTCTCCTTTTTATAATGATTGAAACGTACACATACGCATTATTATTATTATTATTATTATTATTATTATTATTATCATCATCATTTTTTAAACTTTTATTTTGCAAGAAGTACAATCAAATCAGTTATGTTATCAGTCTGCTAGGTTCTGGACGGTCCTGAAAAGAACAAGTTTCTCTTACAAAAAAAAACAAAAAACAAAACAAAAACCAACTAAAAAGCTTTCAGACATTGTACATTTTGTATGTAGTATCATGAAAAGTTGCTTCCTGAAAAACCTTGATCTGCGTGGTTTGCCCCCAACCCTCAATGGGAAGAAGTTAAAAGTTATGTTTCCCTTAATGATGATGATAATAATAATAATAATAATGATTAAAAAAAAAAAGAAAAAAAGATAATAATAAAAGAACATTTTGTACGCACAATGTAATGATACAAAAAACTCCTGGGCGTTCACAGTGACACCCCCCCCCCCAAAAAAAAAAAAAAAAAAACCCAAAAAAAAACCAAGACGTATGCATACTAAAAACACACAAATACACTCGCGCGCACAAACCCTACCGTTACAACTCCGACTCACAAACCTACACCAACTCCTCACAAGATGTATATACACACACACACACAGACACACGCGCGCGCGCGCGCGCGCAAACACGTCCTTGCCGCCCAAGGTATGCAGTATCAGTATCAGTAGCTCAAGGAGGCGTCACTACGTTCGGACAAATCCGTATACGCTACACCACATCTGCCAAGCAGATGCTTGACCAGCAGCGTAACCCAACGCGTTTAGTCAGGCGTCGAGAAGAAGAAATTAAAAATAAATAATAATAAAATAAAGCAATAAAAAAATAAATAAAAAAACACTAAAATTAATAATAATAAAAAAAAATAAAGAAAATAAAATAAATAAATAAAATAACAAAAAATAAATAAAATCAAAAAAAAAAAAAAAAAAAAGATCAATACATTAAAAATACTACTACTAATAATAATGATATTACCAAAAAAAAAAAACAAAGAAAAAAGACGATAAATAATGAGCAAATAAATGTGAAACATGCAGATACACATTCACACACACACACACACACACACACACACACATGCATAACAGATATGCAACAGACATGCAGTTTCACAGATATGAGAGCACAATCAAATACACATAAACGTACATGAGCAAAACACACACACACACACACATTACCCTGCACACCCCCACCCCCCTCCCCCATCCTCCACACACTCATTTCTAGGCTACATATCAAGGCATGCGAACACACAAAACACACATTAGGGAGAGAAAAAAAATAGCAAAAAAAAAAAAAAAAAAAAAAAAGCTGTTAAACCACACATACATAGATTGGTATCCCTCCTGTAGTATGGATGCTATTAGATCATTAGGTCATTAGATCTGCTACTGGTAACCTGTAATCCAGTACAACCTGTTCAGGGTCGGGTTGCCGGCGACTAAACCGGCACTCCCACCGCTCCCTTCCGGGACTGGTGAGGCGGGTGGCTAGACACCCTTATGGAGATCCATAAAAGGGCGTTGGCTCAGGAGAGCCACCGACGGCCATCTAGCTCCACTGTGCTGTGTGCATGCCACACGCAGTTGGCCCCCGGGGTGTGTCTACCCATGCATGCGAAGTCTGGATCCGGCAGAATCTGCGGAAGAAACCTATCGGTTCAACGGAGAGGAAGGCGGTTACAGCAACGCACTGTGGAGTGCAGAGAGCAAGATGAGACACCGAAAGGATATCTTGGTCATCCACTGCATCCGTGCTCATCCTCCAGTCGTCTCGACTTAGTCTTGCCACTGGAAATTGGTGGACCCGGACGAGAGAGTGAGGTTGACGTTGCGCAACTCCTCTTCACTTTAAACAAACTCATCGCGCAAGTCATCAGTCATCCAAAATGACCTTTCATCCTTCATCATTTCATCACCCCCAAGTCCTGTGGCGACAGGCGAGCGACGAAACGACAGGTGTGGGTACACTGGCAGTCGCAGTCGCAGACCTGCACGCAGGCGGCTCAGGCCATAGGGTCGTTCTTCGTCGACAGGAGCAGCGATGGAGCTCGGCAGCCGTCTGAGCGTCTGAGCAGCCCTCTTTAGGAATGCACTGCTCACCTCCCTGGCATGAGGAAGGGGCTAGAAAAGGTGCCCTAAAAATTGCCTGCTCCATATCACCCTGGCCAGCATACCGCGGCTGGCGGGGACCCTACATCAGCGGTCGAAACAACAAGAAAGAAAAGAAAAAAACAAGGATCGTTCCTCTCACCATTGGTGCTTGGAACATAAGGACTCTCCTGGACAGAGATAACGCGGACAGACCCCAAAGGAGAACGGCACTAGTTGCATCCGAACTCGCCAGATACAACATTGACATCGCAGCCTTGAGTGAGACTCGGCTTGCAGGTGAAGGCGAGCTCTGTGAACGGGGATCTGGTTACACCTTCTTCTGGAGTGGACGAGGAAGCGAAGAGCGACGTGAGGCTGGCGTTGGTTTTGCAGTAAAAACAGCACTTGTCAGCAAGCTAGCTGGAATCCCAAAGGGAGTCAACGATAGGCTTATGACCATGAAACTCCCACTGGCATCTGGCCAGAAGCACCTCACCATTGTGAGTGCCTACGCCCCAACCATGACCAACCCGGATGAAGTGAAGGCGAAGTTCTACGAGGACCTTCACTCTGTCATTGCTGCTATCCCTAAAGCAGACAAGCTCATCATTCTTGGGGACTTCAATGCTAGAGTTGGCTCTGACTACATCTCCTGGGATGGAGTGATTGGAAAGCACGGTGTGGGCCACTGCAACCCAAATGGATTGCTTTTGCTTCAGACCTGTGCAGAGCACGAACTGCTGATAACCAACACAGTTTTCTGCCTCCCTACCCGTAACAGGACGTCATGGATGCACCCTCGCTCAAAGCATTGGCATCTCATCGATTATGTCATCGTCAGGAAAAGGGATAGGCAAGATGTACGTGTAACAAAGACCATGTGCGGCGCCGAGTGTTGGACAGACCATCGCCTTGTAGTCTCGAAGCTGAATATTCGAATCCAGCCCAAGAGACGCCCCCAAGGCCAGAAGGCTCCAAAACGGCTCAACATCGCTAAGCTGAAAAACATCACCATCAAACAGTCCTTTGTGAAGCTGCTGGAAGATCGTCTGGAATCCGCCTCTCTGGACAACCAGAATGTGGAGTCTGACTGGAGGATCCTGCGTGAGCTGATCTATAGTACAGCTTCAGAGACCCTGGGACCCATGTCCAGAAAGCACAAAGACTGGTTTGATGAAAACTGTGATGAAATCAAGCAGCTTCTGGATGAGAAACGCTGTCTGCATCAAGACTACCTGAGCAACCCAAAGTCCACATCAAAAAAGGATGTGTACGATGCCATCCGCAGGACTGTTCAGCAAAAGTTACGCCAGATGCAGGATAAGTGGCTGAGTGACAAAGCTGATGAGATCCAGGGATATGCTGACAGGCACGATATGAAGAGGTTCTATGATGCCTTAAAAGAAGTCTACGGCCCCACATCCTCAGGATCATCCCCCCTCCTCAGTGCAGATGGGAATACCTTGATCACCGAGAAGGAGAAAATTCTCGAACGCTGGGCTGAGCACTTCAACAGTGTCTTAAATCGCCCTTCCTCCATAAATGATGAAGCCATAGACCATCTCCCACAAGTCCCCATCAACGAAGCACTGGACGATCCGCCAACACCTCTTGAGACCCAGAAAGCAATTCGTCTGCTATCCAGTGGCAAAGCACCTGGCTCAGACTCCATACCAGCAGAGGTCTACAAGGATGGAGGCACTGTGCTGACTGAGAAGCTCCATCAGCTGTACTCACTCATGTGGAAAGAAGAGACGATCCCCCAGGATTTCAAAGATGCATCTATCATTCACTTGTACAAGCGAAAGGGGAACCGGCAAGCCTGTGATAACCATCGGGGCATTTCCTTGCTCTTCATCGCAGGCAAGATACTTGCCAGGATCCTACTAAACCGCCTCACAGCACACCTTGACCAAGGTCATTTGCCTGAGAGCCAATGTGGATTCCGGAAAGAGCGCGGAACCACTGACATGGTGTTTGCTGCAAGGCAGCTGCAAGAGAAATGTCAGGAGCAAAATGCTGATCTGTTCTCCACCTATGTCGACCTCACTAAGGCCTTCGACACCGTGAGTAGAGAGGGACTGTGGAAGATCATGGCCAAGTACGGATGCCCTCGGAAATTTATTTCCTTGGTCAGCCAATTCCATGAAGGCATGCAGGCTCGAGTCCAGGACAAAGGCGAAACATCTGCTCCTTTTGCTGTCACAAATGGTGTCAAGCAAGGCTGCGTCCTGGCTCCAACGCTGTTCAGCCTCATGTTCTCTGGAATGCTTACTGATGCCTTCAGAGATGGCGATGTTGGAATCGGCCTAAAGTACCGAACAGATGGTAAGTTGTTTAACCTCAGAAGGCTTCAAGCAAAAACGAAGGTCATGACAGACATCATCAGAGACTTTTTGTTTGCTGATGATTGTGCCCTCAACGCTGGATCTGAAGCTGACATGCAACTCAGCGTTGACAAGTTTGCCACTGCCAGCAGGAACTTCGGCCTTACCATCAGCACGAGGAAAACTGAAGTTCTCCATCAGCCAGCCCCAGGGAAACCCTACGTTGAGCCGAACATCACAGTCAACGGTCAGAGACTCAGTGCGGTGGAGCGGTTCACATACCTTGGCAGCACACTGTCACGAAATGCGACCATCGACGATGAAGTGAACGTCAGGATTGCAAGAGCAAGCGCAACTTTTGGTAGACTCAGTGCAAATGTCTGGAACAGAAGAGGCATTAGTCTTGAGACCAAGCTAAAGGTCTACAGAGCAGTAGTTCTCCCCACACTACTGTACGCCTGCGAAACTTGGACAGTGTACCAACGACATGCCAAGAAGCTGAACCACTTCCACACAACATGCCTCAGGAAGCTACTGAACATCAAGTGGCAAGACAAGACCCCAGACACAGAGGTGCTCGCAAAAGCCACCCTTCCCAGCATCTTCACCATCCTGATGCAGTGCCAGCTTCGCTGGGCTGGACACGTGGCGCGCATGCCAGTCCATCGGCTGCCCAAAAGGCTCTTCTATGGCGAGCTGCAACAAGGGAAGAGATCACACGGAGGTCAGAAGAAGCGCTTCAGAGATACTCTGAAAGTCTCTCTGAAAGCGTTTGATATCAACCCTGACTCCTGGGAGGAATCTGCAGTGGACCGTGACAAATGGCGTGCTGCTGTGCACAAAGGCGCCAAGTTGTGCGAGGCCAACAGGACTGCTGCAGCTGTTCAGAAGAGGCAGGCCAGAAAGTCACGGGCAAACAAGCTCCCTGACAATGGTATGCCTGTCTTTGTCTGCCCCAACTGTCAGCGAACATTTCGTGCGCAGATTGGACTATTCAGCCATCTGCGCATTCACAGATAGATTCATGAGCATCCTCCCCCCCACCCCACCACCACCCTCCCCCCATCCCCCAGCTGGATGACAACGATGGTCATCATCGATCTCGATGGACACACACACCACACCATGGATGCTAGGGTAGAGAACTTATTAATTTCAGAATATTATTATATTCAGAATATTATATTATTATTATTATTATTGTTTTATTATTATTATTATTATTATTATTATTATTATTATATTCAGAATATTATATTATAGACATTATTAATATCAGAAGCCGTGTTTGAAGCATCTCTGAGCTCGTACATGTATAGGTGTGTGCTTTTGGTAGCTTTGGAACTCAGGGTGGGTGGGTGGGGTTGGTGGGTGGGAGGGTGCGGGGGGGAGGCGGCAGACCAGCAGACAGGCACATAAACAGGCACATAAGCATTCCGGTTTATGGTAGCTGTCTGAAGAGTCACGTTCCTTACTTATACCACCATACCATACCATACCATCCATTGACTTCACTGGCTGATTTTCTCTCTCTGTCTTTTGTTTGGATACGGTGCCCATACTCACCACTCTCTGGAACATTTTGTTGTTTTTTTTCAGTGGCAGAAAAGTATATATCCTGATTTTTGAAAAGCCAATACTTGTTTGCTTTTAGAGCCCAGATAATAATTATCCTTCGTTGAAAGAGAGAGAGAGAGAGAGAGAGAGAGAGAGAGAGAGAGAGAGAGAGTGCTACTAAATATTGATAACTTAAAAAAAAAAAAAATGAAATGAAGTCAACGTTGTCGTTATTCAACAAATCATTAATCAGTGTATTTGAATACACTCTTAGTTACATAGATATCATCATCATCATCATCATCATTAATATGAAATGAAGTCAGTGTTGTCCGTATTCACCAGATCATTAATCAGTGTATTTGAATACACCCTTACATACATATCATCATCATCATTATCATCATCACCATCATCTTCTTCTTATTATTATTATTCCAACATTTCTTTCTCTCTTTTTCTGTCTCTCTCTGTCCCTCTCTGTCTCTGTCTGTCTGTCTCTGTGTCTCTGTCTCTGTCTGTCTCTGTCTCTCTCTGCCTCTGTCTGTCTGTCTGCCTGTCTCTCTCTCTCTCTGTGTCTCTCTGTCTCTGTCTGTCTGTGTGTCTGTGTCTGTGTCTGTCTGTCTGTCTGTCTGTCTGTCTGTCTGTCTCTCTCTCTCTCTCTCTCTCTCACGCAAGCAGAAGACCGAATACCGCACGGTTAAGATCCTGTAATCCATGTCGGCGTTCGGTGGGTTATAGAAACAAGAACATACCCAGCATGCAAACCCCCGAAAACAGAGTATGGTTGCCTACATGGCAGTCATACCCGTAAAAGCCCACTCGTGTACATACGAGTGAACGTGGGAGTTGCAGCCCACGAACAGAGAAGAAGAAGAAGAAGAAGAAGAAGAAGAAATGAACAGTAGATCAGAAATCTAACGTATACCTGATTCTTCAACAACACCTTCAAAAAAAAAAAAAAAAAAAATCCAATGTAGATGTGATAGATAGATAGATATACCCATGGCCGAAAGAGGAAACAAAATGCACTCCTCATGGAAACCGATTTTCGGCCATTTTCCTATTTATTTTGAGGACGCTCTTTTCTTTAGTGTTGACAACAACTGAATTATCGCACATTGATGATGACATTAATATAAACAACATAAGTTGATTTTGAATAATGTTTTAATGCTCACTGTAATGAAGAAAGAAAGAAAGAAAGAAAAAAAAAACGAAAAGGAAAAAAATCGAGGACGGAGGAATTTTGTTTAACTCTTTCCATACGAACGGCGAAAGAGACGATGTTAACAGCGTTTCACCCCAATTACCATCATCAAAATATTGCAAGCTGAAGGCTCTTATACTGAAGAGGTGAATGTTGACAAAGAATACCACAATTCTGACGACGGAAGCTAAAGGTTGGGTCATTCAGACACCCACTGGACATCCGAGGGGTCTGTTTAGAGGAGAAGAGAGGACTGGCCGTACTGAGTGAGTTAATGACCAGTTACATACACTAATTTTTGTATTAGAATAAAAGAAAGAAAGAAAGAAAGAAAGAAATAGATAACAACAATAGAACCACGAATTGATCCAGATCTCTTGAACGGCAATGATGGTTTGTGCTGCGCGGTGGAGTGAGGTTGGCCTTGAGGTAACGCGTCCGCCTAGGAAGCGAGAGAATCTGAGCGCACTGGTTTCGAATCACGGCTCGGCCGACGATATTCCCCCCCGCCCCCACCCTCCACTAGACCTTGAGTGGTGGTCTGGACGCTAGTCATTCGGATGAGACGATAAACCGAGGTCCCGCGTGCTAGCATGCACTTAGCGCACGTAAAAGAACCCATGGCAACAGAAGGGCTGTTCCTGGCAAAATTCTGTAGAAAAAAATCCACTTCGATAGGAAAAGCAAATCAAACTGCACGCAGGAAAAACAACAACAACAACAAAACAAACAAAACAAAACGGGTGGCGCTGTAGTGTAGCGACGCGCTCTCCCTGGGGACAGCAGCCCGAATTTCACACAGATAAATCTGTTGTGATAAAAAAAAGAAAAAAAAAAAAGAAATACAAATACAAATAGTTAAGAATTTAGAAGAAAAAAATGAAGCAACTGGTTGCTGGATTCAAAATGAAGAATCAACAAGGAAAAAGCAACAACAAAAAACAAAACAAAAACAAACCTCCCCCAAAACAACAAAAATCAGCAGCAACAACAACAACAACAACAAAAAAACAACAACAAAAAAAACAAACACACACACAAAGGGCGAAAAAAAAAATCGAAATACTGGCAAGGGCTCACCAGATAAAAGATTGACGGGCACCACAATAGCCGAGTGGTTAAAGGGGTTGGACTTTCAATCTGACGGTCTCGGGTTCGAATCTCGGTAACGGCGCCTGGTTGGTAAAGGGTGGAGATTTTTCCGATCTCCCAGGTCAATATTTATCCCCCTCGCACGCAGAAGATCAAATACGCACGTTTTAAAGATCCTGTAATCCATGTCAGCGTTCAGTTGGTTATCGAAACCAGAACATAGTCAGTATGCGCACCCATGAAAACGGTGTATGGCTGCCTACACGGCGGGATAAATAAACAAAACGGTCACACGTTACGCGCGCGCGCGTGTGTGTGTGTGTGTGTGTCTGTGTGTGTGCGCGCGCGGGCTCGTGTGTGTGTATGTGGCAGAAACCTGATTGAGTGACACAGGAAACGAATGCAAAGTGCCCAGTGTCATTCGGCTCAACCCAGGAAAACAGCCCGTTTGGCAAATGCTTCCGTGTTTGTAAAACGCTTGAATATTTTGTCTCTGACCTGAAGAAAGGCGCTATATAAATGTCCATGTCATAATAGAAATGTCGGAGGTAACTAGTTTAGAAAGCGTAATGGTCACACTCCTGCAGCGCGCAGAGATGCGGAATACAAATATGTATCTCTATCATAATAAGAATAATAATGATGATGATGATGATGATAACAATGATAAAAGACAGTACTTATAATTATGGCTCAGCAAACTCCTCATATAATGGGCTCTAAGCGCCTCACATGAAGCAATAATCATGTTCACAATGGGTGCATATTAACATACCCCTGCACAAAAAAACAAAACAACACACACACACACACACAAAAAGCAAACAAACAAACAAAAAACAAAACAAAACAAAAAAACAACAGCAATACATGTATGTGTATCTATATAAACCGAAAAAACACTACATAATTGCAGATTAACAATCACACACTGCACGCGCAGCTCGCGCACACACACACGCACAGACACACACACACACACACACACACGTGCCCTATATACGCGAGCGCGCGTGCGCGCGCACACACACACACACACACACACACACACACACACGTTAGCACGCACGCACAAAGCAAACACCCAACCCCTCACACACAGCATCAGGATTTCAGTACAGGGCAAAGTGGGGTGGGTAGTAGGAGGAGGCAGCCGAATGCTGACAATTAGCTATGCTTCATCACATCCACAGGCTTGTTTGAACAGGTGGGGGGGGGGGGGGGGGGGGGGGGTTGACGTTTGTTTCGAAAGAGGACAGCGTTGGTAAATGACGGAGATCCAGAGGAAGAGAATTCCAGACAGACGGCGCTCGATGCTTTTGGCTAAACGTCTTAGAAGAGGTGGGTTTTTTTTTGGTTTTTTTTTTTTTTTTTTTTGGGGGGGGGGGGGGGGGGCGGGGCTGGGGGGCGGGATCCGAACAAGCTCTTCAACAATATCATAACTGCAGAATTTATTTGAAAACCATAATATTCCTGACTTTAACTTGTACTCATAGACTGGGCTTTACATGGAAACAATCTGGTGATTAAGTCATTGCAGACCAACTTGGTCCGTGCTATATACTTCTCGATGGTACATCTGTATTTCAACTGATTATTAAACAATTACAGAACAGATGCAGTCTCTCTCTCTCTCTCTCTCTCTCTCTCTCTCTCTCTCTCTCTCTCTCTCTCTCCTAACATTGTTGATGCAGTTTATTATTTTTTTTCCAAAAACATTGTTATTCAAATTTCACATCATTGTACACATATAGACATACAACAATAATGATATAATAGTAAATGAGAATTATTGTAACGTTTTGTCGCTGTTGCTGTTGTTTTATGAACAAAAAAAAGAGCACACATATTGAAAAAAACAAAAACAAACCAAACCAAAACAAAAAAACAAAAAAAATCCACCTTTTTTCATCTTAAAGCTTCATAGTTTTTCTCTCGCATTTTCCATTGCATTTTTAAACACGTTTTCCTGCATATGTTTCTGCCACTTTCGTGGGTATACGTGGAAACATTCATTAAGACATGTACAAAACAAGAGAGGCAAGGCGTTCAAGACTCACTTGTGATAAATTAAGTCCCCTAGCATTAATTACAGAGTAATTTCCCTTTTTTTACTATCTGCACCAAAACCGTTTGCAAAATAAATAAAAATTCCATGCTAAGCAAAAGAAGTTCCTGTTTGAACAAAACATGATACTAATGGCTCCTCTTGTTGTTGTGTCAG
>NC_134893.1:67569630-67587130 GCF_041734735.1 Babylonia areolata | reverse complement strand
TCACTCGCTCACTCATTCCACCTCCCTCCTCGTGTCAGAACGGTGAAGACACTCATCCGTCAATAGGAACAGAGTCCTTGAGGGTGTGGGTTCGAATCCCGCTCTCGCCCCTGGCTTTCCTCCCATGGTTGACTTTAAAAAATCGAACGGAGTCAATAAACCGAGGTCTCCTGTGCATCATCACGCACTTAGCGCACTGATAAATAAAGAACCCATGACAACGAGAGTGTTTGGCAAAAATTCTGTGGAAGAAATGCCACCCAGTCTGATAGGTGCACAGATATACATGTCCATACACTCAAGTCCCTGACCAATGGCGTTGGGTTAAGCAGGTATATAAGTGGAGTGATGGCCAAGAGGTAACGCGTTCGCCTAGGAAACGAGAGAATCTGAGCGCAATGGTTCGAATCCAGGCAGAGTCGCCAATATTTTCTCTCCCCCTCCACTAGACCTTGAGTGGTGGTCTGGACGCTAGTCATTCGGATGAGACGACGAAGCGAGGGTCCCGTGAGCAGCATGCACTTCGCGCACGGAAAAGAACCCGTGACAACAAAAGGGTTGTCTCCTGGCAAAATTCTGTAGAAAAATCCGCTTCGATAGAAGAAGAAGAAGAAATGCAGACAGGAAAAAAAAAAGAAAAAAAAAAAAAAAAAGAAAAGAAAAGAAAAAAAAGAAGAAAAAAAAAAGGGTGGCGCTTTCAGTGTAGCGACGCGCTCTCCCTTAGGAGAGCAGCCCGAATTTCACGCAGAGAAATCTGTTGTGACAACAACAACAACAACAAGAACAAAACAGACCCCCCCCCCAAAAAAAAACAAACAACAACAACAACAACCAAACAAAAAAAGTAATACAGTAATACAGTAATATATCTGCTCAGCAGATGTGGTGTGGGGGGTTATCTTCTTCTTCTGCGTTCACTCGTATGTTCACGAGTGGGCTTTTACGTGTATGACCGTTTTTACCCCGCCATGTAGGCAGCCATACTCCGTTTTCGGGGGTGTGCATGCTGGGTATGTTCTTGTTTCCATAACCCACCGAACGCTGACATGGATTACAGGATCTTTAAGGTGCATATTTGATCTTCTGCTTGCATATACACACGAAGGGGGTTCAGGCACTAGCAGGTCTGCACGTATGTTGACCTGGGAGATCGTAAAAATCTCCACCCTTTACCCACCAGGCGCCGTCACCGTGATTCGAACCCGGGACCCTCAGACTGACAGTCCAACGCTTTAACCACTCGGCTATTTCGCCCGTTATAATTATGGATTCGTCCGAACGCAATGACGCCTCCGTGGGAAGCTGAAACTGAAACAAAAACTGAAACTGAACTTTCATTCCAGAACACCACCAACACAGCCACCACCACCACCACCACCTCTATGCAAAGGAGCATGAATAGAGCCGGGAAGAAATCGCCTCCTCGGCGAGGAAGAGGAGCAGCAGGACGAGCCTCGAGAAGAGCGCAGCCCTACCCCCCACACCCCCCACCACCACCACCAAGCTCTCCCCCAGCCCCAGGCGGTTCCAGCCCCTCTTCGGGAAGCGAGCACGAAGACCCCCATGCCCCCCCCTCCTCCTCCTCCTCCTCCTCCTGCACTCGGCGTCCCATCCGTCCCGTGGATCGGGAGAAAATGCTGCCTTGGCTGCGTCAGAAGCTGGACAGCCAGGAGATGCCCAACAACCTGTGGTGGGTGGAGCCGGGCAGGGTCTTCGCCGTCAAGTGGCCCCACGCCGCTCGCCACGGCTTCTCCTCGCAGGAGGACGCCCGGCTGTTTAAGGCGTGGGCGGAGCATACTGGTGAGTTTGTGTGGTGGGGTGGGATTGTGTGGTGGGGTGGGGGGTTGGTGGGGAGTGGAGGTGGAGTGGGGTGTGAGGATGTGTGTGTGTGTGAGGGAGTGGGGAAGTGTGTGTGAGTGAGGGAGTGAGGAAGTGTGTGTGTGTGTGTGTGTGTGTGTGTGTGTGTGTGTGTGTGAGTGAGTATGTGAATTGGTGAATTTTTGAGTGAGTGAATGAGTGAGTGTAGATGAGTGAGTTTGTGAGTGGGGCTGCCCACACTGTCGGGAACAGCAGCAGTTGTCCCCCCCCTGCTGTTCTTGCCGTGTCCGGTGTGTGGAACACAGTCGGACATCAGAGCTTTGTCCTCTATGACCGGGGGTAGGCGCTACAGAAGCACCTGTGTCAGCAGGGCGCCACACGGTGGACGACCCCGAGGATCACAAGCGCTGGAAGTCAAACTTCCGGTGTGCCATCCATAGCCTTCCTGAGGTGGATGAAGTCCAGAGGAAGGACGGCCGCAAGGGACCCAAAGCCAAGAGGGTCTACACGATTCTCGAAGAACCTAAACGTGAGTATCAGTATCAGTAGCTCAAGGAGGCGTCACTGCGTTCCCGATATTCGCTACACCACATCTGCTGAGCAGATGCCTGACCAGCAGCGTAACCCAACGCGCTTGGTCAGGCCTTGAGACGTACGTGAGATGCTGGCATGCTGCTTTCTTTCATTCTTTCTTTTCACTTCTTCTTTTTTTCCTTCTTTCCTTCTTTTCACTTCTTCTTGTTTTTCTTTTTTTCTGTCTTTCTTTCTTTCTTTTCACTCATTGTTTTTTCTTGTGTTTGTTTCTTTCTTTCTTTTTTCTTTCTTTTTGACTTCTGTCCTTCCTTTCTTCCTCCTTTCCTTCTTTCTTTCCTTCCTTTTCTTCTTTCTATCTTTTTCCTTCCTTCTTCCTTTCTTTCTTTCCTTCCTTTTTTTCCTTCCTTTTCTGCCTTCTATCTCTCCTTTTTTCTTTCTTTCTTTCTTCCTCCCTTCCTTCCTTTCTTTCTTTTTTTCTTCCTCCCTTCCTTCCTTTCTTCTTCCTTCCTTTCATTCATTCTTTCTTTCTACCTTTCTTCCTTCCTCCCATTCCTTTCTTCTTTCTTTCTTCCTTCCGTCCTTCTTTCTTTCTTCCTCCCTTCCTTTCTTTCTGTCTTTTTTTCTTCCTCCCTTCCTTCCTTTCTTCTTCCTTCCTTTCATTCATTCTTTCTTTCTACCTTTCTTCCTCCCTCCCATTCCTTTCTTCTTTCTTTCTTCCTTCCGTCCTTCTTTCTTTCTTCCTCCCTTCCTTTCTTTCTTTCTTTTTTTCTTCCTCCCTTCCTTCCCTTCTTCTTCCTTCCTTTCATTCATTCTTTCTTTCTACCTTTCTTCCTTCCTCCCATTCCTTTCTTCTTTCTTTCTTCCTTCCGTCCTTCTTTCTTTCTTCCTCCCTTCCTTTCTTTCTTTCTTTTTTTTTCTTCCTCCCTTCCTTTCTTTCTTTTTTTCTTCCTCCCTTCCTTCCTTTCTTCTTCCTTCCTTTCATTCATTCGTTCTTTCTACCTTTCTTCCTTCCTCCCATTCCTTTCTTCTTTCTTTCTTCTTTCCGTCCTTCTTTCTTTCTTCCTTTCTTCCCCCCTTCCTTTCTTTCTTTCTTCCTTTCTTGTTTCTTTTCATTCTTTTTTTTGTCTTTCTTCATCTTTCCTTCTTTCTTTTTTTTTTTTTTTTTCCTTTTCCCATTCTTCATTTTGATTTTATTTTCTCTACTTTTTAAACGAGATGACATTTATTTTTCAATTTTCTATCTATCTATCTATCTATCAGTCTATCTTTATTTATTTGTTTATTTATTTATGTAGTTAGTCTGTTATGGATGTGTGTGTGTGACTCTGAACGTGTATACTCCTCATATTGGAATAGTTATATTTAAATATTGATTTACTTTACTTTATTCATTTATTCATCCATCATTTCTTCAATTATTCTGTTCATTCTTGTGTTTATTCATTTATGTATGCATGTAAGTGGAGTGTTCCTTCTCGTTCTTCACTTATTAGAGGGGGAAAAGTTCATTAATTTATTCCCGTTTGTTTATTGGTTGATTTATTTTACGGTTGCACATTTTTGACTCACTTGTGTAAACAAAGTGAGTCTATGTTTTAACCTGGTGTTCGGTTGTCTGTGTGTGTGTGTGTGTGTGTGTGTGTGTGTGTCCGTGGTAAACTTTAACATTGACATTTTTCTCTGCAAATACTTTGTCAGTTGACACCAAATTAGGCACAAAAATAGCAAAAATTAAGTTCTTTCCAGTCATCTTGTTTAAAGCAATAGTGCACCTCTGGGATGGGCACAAAAAAATTAAAAAAATGAAGCCTAATTATATGCAAACTGCGTTTACTGTTATATTTATATTTTTTTGTATTCTCTAAACTTGGCACTTTGATCTGATATTCTGACCCAACAACAAGAGCAGTCATTATTATCATTTTCTGTTCAAACAGGAACTTCTTTTGCTCAGCATGGAAGTTTTATTTATTTTGCAAACGTTTTTGGTGCAGAGAGTAAAAAAGGGAAATTACTCTGTAATTAATGCTAGGGGACTTAATTTGCTTTAAACTGATCTTTCTCATCTTAAACATTACATTTTGAAATTATACTCAATACATAAAAAGCTTGGATTTTTTTTTAAAAGTGCAACACAAGTGAGTCTTGAAGGCCTTGCCTCTCTTGTTCTCTTTGGTTTCGTTTGCATCATAATTGTTTTAGTTTATCTTATGATAACTGTCAGTGGTACATGTAGCGAGAGATAAAGAGAGAGAGAGAGAGAGAGAGAGAGAGAGAGAGAGAGAGAGAGAGAGAACGTGTGAGTTAACATATTTTGCTTTCTTTTCATTGCAGCAAAGAAAAAGTCCAAGAAATGCAGGAGTCAAGTTGAGGTAATTCTTTTCTTTTCAATAAGAAAACGGTTCGCGTTCTCTCTCTGTCTCTGTTTCTGTTTCTGTCTGTCTCTCTATCTGTCTGTCTTTGTCTGTGACAGATTGGAAGAATAAGCCACGCCTTTAATCTTAACCCTCGAATATAAAACGTTTTGTTCTCTCTCTCTCTCTCTCTCTCTCTCTCTCTCTCTCTCTCTCTCTCTCTCTCAAGGGCAGATTGGAAGAATAGGCTATGCCTAAAATCATTTTGACACTCGAATAAAAAAACGTTTTGAATTTTGAGTCCCCCCCCCACCCAGCCCCCTCCCCCCACCCCACCACTCTCTCTCTCTCTCTCTCTCTCTCTCTCTCTCTCTCTCTCTCTCAGTCTCTGTGTTTTTGTATGTATTTGAGCGTGTCTGAATTCCATGTCTGATTTAGAAACAACCCGAGTCAGAAACAGCAACAACAACAAGGAAAAACAGCTGTTCCAGGCTGAAAACTAATTAAAAAAAGGATGCATACAGAACAACAACAACAACAACAACAACAACAACAAAAAGACAGGCATTATTATTATTATTATTATTATAATAATCGTTATCATTATTACTACTATATTGTCATCAGGAGGAAGGTGGCAGAATGGTTAAGACGCTCAGCTGCCAATACAGAGAGTCCGTGAGGGTGTGGGTTCGAATCCCGCTCTCGCCCTTTCTCCTAAGTTTGACTGGAAAATCAAACTGAGCGTCTAGTCTTTCGGATGAGACGATAAACCGAGGTCCCGTGTGCAGCACGCACTTGGCGCACTGAAAAAGAACCCATGGCAACGAGAGTGTTGTCCTCTGGCGAAATTACGTAAAATGAAATCCCCTTTCATAGGTACACAAATATGTAAGCATGCACTCAAGGCCTGACTAAGCGCGTTGGGTTATGCTGCTGGTCAGGCATCTGCTCAACAGATGTGGTGTAGCGTGTATGGATTTGTCCGAACGCAGTGACGCCTCCTTGAGAAAGTGAAACTGAAAACTGTCATCATTATCGTGATTGTTATAATGCTTATTATCTTCCCCCCCCCCCCAACTTAAAATTTTTTTTTTAACTCACTCAGTACGGCCGGTCCTCTCTTCTCCTCTACACAGACCCCTCGGATGTCCAGTGGGTGTCTGAATGACCCAACCTTTAGCTTCCGTCGTCAGAATTGTGGTTTTCTTTGTCAACATTCACCTCTTCAGTATAAGAGCCTTCCGCTTGCAATATTTTGATGGTGGTAATTGGGGTGAAACGCTGTTAACGTCTTCTCTTTCGCCGTTCGTATGGAGAGAGTTAATATATTTTGTGCATTAGAAAGTATAGGGTAAACACATAATTATGTTCAAAATACTGACAAGTCCACAACCGTAGATTGTCAGCAGTGCAATTCCAAGGTAGCTTGCGGAACTTAGTCTTGTACTGAACATGTACTAAGTGCCCATTTCCCCACAAATTTGTTATTTTCCATAGTTATATTATGCTCATTATCCTGATGATGATGGTGATAATGATGATGAATATTACTATATTATTAGTAGTAGTATTTATTCATTTTTAAAAATTCTATTTTATCTTATTTTATTTCTTGTATTTTTTGTTTTGTTTTGCTATTATTTATTATTATCATTTTATTAGAAGTATTCTTTTTCTTCTTCTTCTTCTTCTCATTATTTTATTTTATATATTTTTCTTGCTGTCGTTTGGTCAGGTGTCTGAAGAAGAGTCCAGGGGAGAGGACTCCGATAGCGGCGTGTCCGCCGTCATGGACAGTAGTCTCCCATTGACTGTGCTCGAGGTGCAGCCTCAAACTGAAAACCTGAACGAGGAGGAGAAAGCCAGTCTCCCCAACTTCAAGAGGCTAGGTGGGTTCTGTTTGAAGCAGGTGTGATGTGAAAGGGGTGCAGATTCATCCATTTCTCTCTCCTTCTTCTGTATGGATGGGCTTTTTGTTTTACGTGTCTGACCGTTTTTACTCCCTGCCATGTAGGCAGCCATACTCCGTTTTCGGGGGTGTACATGCTGGGGTATGTTCTTGTTTTCCATAACCCACCAAACACTGTCATGGATAACAGGATCTTTAAACGTTCAGTATTTGATCTTCTGCTTGCCGTATACACGCAAAGGGGGGTCTTCAAATAATTATGTTGACCTGGGAGATCGGGGAAAAAAAAAAAAAAAAAAAATCACCCATCAGGCGCCGTTACCGAGATTCGAACCCGGGACCCTCAGATTGAAAGTCCAACGCTTTAACCACTCGGCTATTAAATAACGCCCTGTCGAGCGTCAGTCACTACGTTCGAACAACAAATCAACTGCATCCACATGTAGCGGCAGCAACACAGAGAGCAGAACTGACTGACCAGCAGTTCAACAACCCAACGTGCTTAGTCAGTTATTATTTATTTATTTATGTACGCTTATACATATTATTATTAGTAGTAGTAGTTCTCTTTTTTAATGTATTTATCTATTATTTATTCACCCTTTTTTCTTTTTCTTTTTTTTTCTTTTTTTTTTTTTTACTCAAGGCCTGATGACTAAGCGCGTTCGGTTACGCTGCTGGTCAGGCATCTGCTTGGCAGATCAGTGTGGTGTAGCGTATATGGATTTGTCCGAACGCATTGACGCCTCCTTGAGCTACTGAAACTGAAACTGCTTAGTCAGGTCTTGAGTGCATGCACATAATGTTGTATATATATATATATATATATATATATATATATATAAAGCAAGCGAAAAACCACCAACCATACAGAAAAACAACTCTGTGTGTGTGTGTAATAGAAGCAGGGTATGACTGTGTTTGGGATGGTCAATTCTTCTTGGAGAGGGAATCTTTCTGCAAGAATGTCAACATTGCTTTGAGAGATAATTTTCAAAATCTATGGAGACATGCTCTAGAGGCGAGTAGTAAATGTTTGTTTTATCGAAATTTCAAAAGTGGATTTGGTAGAGAAAAATATATAAGTCAAATGCCTGATAATTATGTTATCAGCTTCTTCAGATTTCGAAGTAGTAATCATAAGCTGGAAATAGAAACAGGGAGACACAAAGGCATACCACGAGAGTTACGATTTTGTAAGGTTTGTAACATGTCTGTGATTGGTGATGAGTTTCATTTTATAATGGAATGTCCCAATTATGATCAGTTACGAAATAGATATGTTCCTAAAAAATATTTGTCTCCAAAATCGGTTTTTAATTTTTGTAATATGCTCAAAGGAGGCAAAAAAGTCATTTTAGCTGTAAGTAAGATGATTAGATTTGCAAATGTTGCCTAGTTATACTTTTGAGTTAAAAGACATTTGTGTTTTCTCAACTTTTATGTGACATTGTTGTGTATTTGGAAATGTTTGTTATGGGCACGAAAATGAGTATTTTGCAGTAATCCTCCATACTCCAATAGGAGTGAAAGGATAATTAAAACTTGAAACTTGAAACTTGTGTGTGTGTGTGTGTGTGTGTGTGTGTGTGTGTGTGTGTGTTTATTTACTAATTAGATGTACAGCTTTTTTCCCCTTCGGTTCTTTTAATATTTCATGCATGCATTCACCGATTTATTCATTATCATCAATATCTATCTATCTAACCGATCTGTCTATTATTGTATGTATGTGTGTATGTATGTATGTATGTCTTCTTTTTCTTCTTGTTTTCCGCAAAAAGACCTAACCCTCACTGACAACCGTGGTGACCTTGAACTTGTCCGGTTCTTTTTCAACAGGTCTCATCCGGCCCAAGCACCATAGCGGAGGATGCATGACGATCAAGGAGAAGCCCCCCTTCCCCAGCACCCAGCAGCACCCCCCCATCAACACCTCCCACTACTTTTCCCCCTCCTCCTCCTCCTCCTCCTCCCCCTTCTCCTCCTCCTTCCCCTCCACCACCATCACCACCACCACCACCACCGCCCCCCCCACCCCTGCCGACCTCTTAACCTTCATCGCCAACCTCTCCACCAACTCTTACTCTCTCAGACCCACCTGTCCCGCCACGATCACTACCCTAACCCCTACGACGGTCTTGTCTTGTCTGGAGAAGCAACAGCACCAGAAGGAGGAGGAGGAGGAGGAGGAGGAGGATCAGGAGGACGAGGAGGAGGTCGACATGGAAGACATGTTGGCTGTTGGCATCAAGATCGAAGGTTCTTGCGTGACTGTCGACTCACGGGAGCGTTCTCCTTCTGGGGATTCTGGGATTTCTGGATCGCCCCAGGCCTTTGAGGAGAGAGGTGAGGTCTTTGTGAGCTTGTGTTTGTCGTTAATGCGTGTGTGTGTGTGTGTGTGTGTGTGTGTGTGTGTGGTGTGTGTTTGTGGATGTGCGTGTGTACGTTATATTATTATTATTATTATTATTATTACTATTGTTGTTGTTGTGTGTGTGTGTGGAAGGGGGGGGGGGGAGTGTGAGTGTGTGTTTGCGGATGTACATGTGTCCGTTATATTTGTGTGTGCGTGTGCGTGTGTGTGTGTGTGTGTGCCGGTGTGTGTGTGTGTGTGCGTGCGTGTGTGTGCTTTGGCAATAGAGCACAACATGAAGCTGACAATAATTACTTGATGATGTTGACGATAATGATGTACATGTGCGTGCGTGCGTGCGTGTGTGTGTGTGTGTGTGTGTGTGTGTGTTTCAGGAAACGAAGAAGGAATTATCTTCGAAATAGTTGACAACATTCCATCGAGTGAGGTAATGGATTAAAAAAAAAAAAAAAAAAAAAAAAAAAAAAAGATTAAGAACTTTCTGCCCCTCCCCCTCTGCACCCCCCCCCCCCCAACCCCCTCTCGCTCTCTCTTTCTCTGTCTCTGTCTCGCTGTCAGTCTCTCTCATTCTCGCTATCAACCTAAAATAAGAATTAAAGTGGATTTCGTCCTTTTTTTTTTTTTTTTTTTGCTTTGTTTTGTTTTTGTTTTTGATTTGTTTAGTATTTTTTCGTTTTCTGTTTGGGTAACGTTGAGTTTTAAGACCTAAATTGTCAAAGGTTTCACAGTGTAAATCTTGTAATTTCACAGCAGTATTTCTATATGGTTGTCTATGTTGTTCAAGTTGTATTGTACTGTATTTGTGTTGTATTGTGTTGTATTGTATTGGGTTATATTGTATTGTATTGGGTTGCATTGCGTTGCATTGCGTTGTATTGTATTGTTGTGTCTTGTCTTGTCTTGTTTTGCATTGCATTGTAGCGTATTGTAGCGTAGTGTAGTGTAGTTGTAGTGTGTTGTGTAGTATTGTGTCGTCTTGCGTTGTGTTGTATTCTAGTGTAGTGTATTGTGTGTTGTAGTGTAGTGTTGTGTAGGGAATTGTAGTATATTGTAGTGTATTATAGCCCAGATAGTCAGACACGACTGACTATCATAAATTATTGTGATGCTGTGTTTTCAGGGTGAAAACGTCCAGTTCGCTGGCGAAACGTTCATTCTAGATATTTCACAGAGTGTGCCAGGTATGTAATTTCTGATAATATCATATTCATTGCTTCACTTCAAATGTACTCGGGTTTTGATTATAAGCTGTAAGTATTATGGCTAGTGCTTTTGGAAACCCGAAAAAAAAAGTCTGCTTTATTTGGGGTTTTTTTGTTGTTTTTTTTGCGTAAGTTTGGAACGTACCTGTTTGTAAAAAAAAATATGTCACTTTCTTTCTGCTTATTGCTTTATTCTCATGCAAATTTCGTTTGAATATTTTTTCATATTTTTCGGTTTATGGGATTGCACCCTAAGCATTGGATTAGAGAGAGAGAGAGAGAGAGAGAGTGAGTGTGTGTGTGTGTGTGTGTGTGTGTGTGTGTGTGTGTGTGTGTGCGCGCGCGCGCATGCACTCAAGGCGTCGACGGGATGTTTTGCTGGTCAGGCATCTCTGTCTCTAGCAGATGTGGCGGTGTTAGCGTATGTGGTTTAACCCTTTCACCGCCAAGCTCGCATTTATGCACAGGCATGGTAGAGGACCCGTGTCACTGAAAGTCATAGGTTTGTTATCCATGAACCTACTGCTCTTATAATGTTCGGTGGTAGGATAGGCCATATTTTCTATACATCGCGGGTGGGGGGCCCGGGTGGGGTGGGGGGGAATCCCCAGCTAATCTTAGCCACTGTCTTTTCTGTGTTTATACCACAAGGGAATTTTGTACTCTAAATTGACTGGCGGTGAAAGTTTTTTTTTTTTTTTTCCCTGGACTTTCTTGGGTCGACCACCGTTTTATTTTGTATATAAATCTTACTGTGCCAAAGTAATCAATAGCGTTTATGGAATAAATACGACTTTTCATTCACTGATTTTGGGCTTGTTACAATAATATGGAAGGAAGGAAAATGTACAAGTCATACAATTAAGTGTACAAAACTTGGAATCAATGTTTTTCTTTGTTGTTTTTTGTTTGTTTGTTTGTTTGTTTTTTTCACCTTCATTCATACACAATTCTATGTCTGTCCGTTTCTTCATATATGGACAATCACGTTGCAAAACTTTAGTGTTGGAAGATTGTTTGGTTTGTCTGGGGGGGTGGGGAGGGGTTGAGGGGAAGGGGGGGTCATGCTCTGGTGTGCTTTCTGTGTGCATATTTGTCTCTTTCTCACTTCTCATTCGAAAGGGTTAATAGAACTGGAGGCAGTGACAGACGCCTCATTGGAGAGACTAATTGAACCTGAAATGAAACCCTGAGACCTGTCTGTCTGTGTTTCAGAGCCAGCTGTAGCGATGGAAGTGCACGGCCAAGATGATTATGTAAGTAATAATAATAATAATAATGGTATTTATATAGCGCTGAATCTTGTGCAGAGACAAATCAAAGCGCTTTCGCACCAGTCATTCACACGCATGCATAACTCTAAAACTGTAGAAACTAAAGACAAGGAAGAGGCAGGCAAGGGAAGGATATTTTGGGAAGAGGTGGGTTTTAAGGCTAGACTTGAAAGAGCTGAGTGTGGAGACTTGATGAAGCGAAAGAGGAAGTTCATTCCAATTGCAAGGTCCAGAGACAGAGAAAGAACGGCGGCCAACAGTCGAGGGCTTGAATCTGGGTATGCAGAAACAGAGTGGATCCGAAGCCGATCGTAGTGAGCGAGATGGAGTGTAGAGGTGAAGGTAGTGTGTATGATATGAATCATACAATGATGATTGATGTTGATGATAGTCTTACACCAGACATAAGCTTACAGTTTAGCCCACAGTAAAAAGTGAGAGCTGTGTTAACTCTCTCCATACGAACGGCGAAAGAAACGACGTTAACAGCGTTTCACGCCAATTACCATCATCAAAATATTGCAAGCGGAAGGCTCTTATACTGAAGAGGTGAATGTTGACAAAGAATACCACAATTCTGACGACGGAAGCGAAAGGTTGGGTCATTCAGACACCCACTGGACATCCGAGGGGGTCTGTGTAGATGAGAAGAGAGGACTGGCCGTACTGAAGTTTCGCCTTTGCAATGGTGATACCAATTGACAGCTCAGTCTTTTATGTGAAGGACTGTGTGACTCACAAAACCAGGAGACACGATTGCACTGGCTCTTAGTGATGCAGCCTTGTGGGGGAGGGGAGGGGAGGGGGGGGAGAGAGGTACGCAGGGGTGGGGGGGGGGGGGGATTGGGGGGGGCGGGAGGGGGGGGGGCGCTAAGTTGGCCTTTCGGGACCATCCCCAACGCCGACTGCCCTGTCCTGTAGTCCTCTTGGTTGGCCGAGAGAGTAGGGATGTAACTTGGGCAAGACAACTTTTACCACAATGATCAAATTCCAAGCCCAGGTGGTCAGGGACAGCCGTTGCCTCGGGGCGGCAGTTGCTGCTCTGATGGTCATTGTCGGGTATGACTGAATACAACGATGATGAGAATAATAATGATAATAATGCTAATGATAATAATAATGGAGCGTTGGCTTAGTAGGAATGTACCCGTCAATAAAGCATCCCTGCCCATCAGCCCTCTTCACTGGACAAGGAGTGGCGGTCAGGGTGCTAGTCTTTCGAATAATGTTGGTGTATACGATGGTAGTACAGTGCAGTGTATTATTTTAAAAAAGTTTCAAGAGTACCTGCTTTCAGATCTGTGTGAATTCTGTAGCTGGTACTTCAACATTTCCATTGTCGGTTTCAATTTTATAATTGGAAAAAAAAAAAAAAATTCTTGGTGAAAAAAAAAGTGGTCAGATTCTTAAACCGGCTTTTACTATTTCTGCTTTCATTGTCTTGTGTGCGTGTGTGTGTGTGTGTGTGTGTGTGTGTGTGTTTGTCTGTCTGTCTGTCTGTGTCTGCATGTTTGTGTGTTTTCTTATCATTATGAACATTATGACGATGATGATGATCATCATCATGATTTTAATCATCCATTATCTAAGAGTGCTATGTTTATATGTTGCTTTTTTTTTTCTTTTTCTTTTTGTGTGTTTCGTCCATGATTATTGCCCTCCCCCCACCCCCTCCCTCCCCTTCCCATGAAGTAATTGACGTTAAACAACAACCCACCCGCCCCCTCCCTCCTCTTACCATGTAGTAATTGACGTTAAACAACAACCCACCCGCCCCCTCCCTCCCCTTACCATGTAGTAATTGACGTTAAACAACAACCCCGCCCCCTCCCTCCCCTTCCCATGTAGTAATTGACGTTAAACAACAACCCCCCGCCCCCTCCTCCCCTTCCCATGTAGTAATTGACGTTAAACAACAACCCACCCGCCCCCTCCTCCCCTTCCCATGTAGTAATTGACGTTAAACAACAACCCCCCCGCCCCCTTCCTCCCCTTCCCATGTAGTAATTGACGTTAAACAACACCCCCCCCACCACCCTCCCTCCCCTTCCCATGTAGTAATTGACGTTAAACAACAACCCCCCCCCCCCCCTCCCTCCCCTTCCCATGTAGTAATTGACGTTAAACAACAACCCCCCCCCCCCCAAAAAAAAAAAAAAAAAGAAAAAAAAAAAAAAGAAAAGATTATCATTATCAACCCTTTCTTTCTTCTGCTTCCCACAGACCTACACGTGTCTTGATGGTGTGGACCTCCAGTTTCTGAAGAACGTGGTGATGGACATGAAGTGAGAAAAACTGATCGACGACACAGGAAGTTCCACATCTCAGTTCATTTCCAGACAAGACCAGAGACAAGACAAGACAAGACAAGACATTCCTCCTTCATCTCCATGGCTCAAGACGAAAAACGAAATCCCCCCCCCCCCCCCGCTCAACTCCCGCACCCCTAGTATGATTATACCCTGACAAGGACATTATAAGGCACCGCTTCGTGACTTGGTGGGTAAGCATCGTCAACAGACCTCTGTTGTGTTTGAGAAGCTTCAGCGAAGCAAGAGAGAAAGGATGACTTTGTGGTTTAGCATCAGGAAACCCTTGCTGTGTTTGAGAATCTCTCAAGGGAGCAAAAGAAATATATTTGTATTTGTATTTCTTTTTATCACAACAGATTTCTCTGTGTGAAATTCGGGCTGCTCTCCCCAGGGAGAACGCGTCGCTACACTACAGCGCCACCCTTTTTTTTTTTTTAGTTTGTTTTTTTTTCTGAGTGCAGTTTCATTTGTTTTACCTATCCAAGTGGATTTTTCTACAGAAATTTGCCAGGAACAACCCTCTTGTCACCGTGGGTTCTTTTTCGTGCGCTAAGTGCATGCTGCACACGGGGACCTCGGTTTATCGTCTCATCCGAATGATTAGCGTCCAGACCACCACTCAAGGTCTAGTGGAGGGGGAGAAAATATCGGCGGCTGAGCGGTGATTGGAACCAGCGCGCTCAGACTGATTCTCTCGCTTCCTAGGCGGACGCGTTTCCTCTAGGCCATCACTCCACTTTGTGGGTTAGCATCAGGAAACGTTTGCCTGTTGTGTTTGAGGAGCTTCAAGGAAGGAAAGGAAGGAAGATATAAGGCGACTCGTGAAGATGGCTTGCTGATAAGGAAAAGGGAACGCTGAGGACAAAGTGATGGGTAGGTAACCCAATGTCAACAAAAACCCTTGTCAGAGAATTTTCAAGAGAAAGCAAGAAAAAGAAAGAAAAAAAAGCAATTTGTGAAGGTGGTTTTTTGGGGGGGTTTTTTTTGGTGTGTGTGTGTGTGTGTGTGTGTGTCATACACGTAAAAGCCCACACACACATACACACACACACACAAAATTCTGGTGTTTGCCGTTGGGAAGGTCAGTTCAGGTCAGGTCAGGTCAGGGATCTGTTCCTTTTATTGATTGATTGATGAATTGATTGATTGATTGATTTTTTTTTTTTACCAGATGTTGTAGTGAAAGGTCAGGGATGTGCTCCTTTTTTTAAATTTTTCTAATTTTGTTTATTTATCAATCAAATTGATTGATTGATTTTTTTTTTGGTTTGTTATGTTTTGGTGAAAGGTACATGGAGCGTTCCGCTTCCTCCTTGGCAGTGGAACTGGAACATTTTTTTCTTAATGACTACCAAGTTAAACTCACCTCTCAGTCAAAGAAGGCTACTCACTTGCGTAGGTTTCTTCAGCGATCCGGCCGACATGTTCTTCTCTTTTTTTTGTGTGTGTTTTTTTTTTTTTTGCTAGTGACAGATACTGATAGAAGGGCAACAGCAACAACAACAACAACAACAACAAAACAAACCACACTAGATATAAGACATTACCTTAAACAGCGGTTAAATCAGTTTTGTTGTTGTTGTTGTTGTGTTTCTTTTGCCTTGAAGGACAATATCAAAGCCTTGCCTTTAACAACAGTTAAAAGCGTGTTTTTTTGTTTGTTTTTTCAAGGGGAAAAAGAACAGGAAAGGAGCGCTATGTTTGAAAACCACCACCACCACCACCACCACCAATTGTGACCTGTGTGTCTTGAAGAAAGAGAACGAAAAAAAAAACAACCCAAAAACAAAAGAACAACCCCCCCCCCCACCCCCCGCCCCCAAAACCAAAAGCAAAAAACAAAAATTAATGTTGGGCACTTTTTCTTCACAATGGTTGGAAGATTTCTGATAAAAAGCGAACCTACCCCCTCCCCTCAAAACAACAACAACAAACAAACAAACACACACAAAAACAACAACCACCAAACAAAGAAAACAAGAAGAAGAACAACAACAAACCAACCCCCAACCCCCAACCCCCCCCCCACCCCCAAACAAAGACAAAACAAACCAAAGCAACATCAAACAAAAACAACCAGCCAACCCAACCAAAGCGATAAAACATCATACTATACCGTCGATTTATTAGAATTGAAACATTGAAATTGAAAGAGAAACATACATTGGAATGACTCAATAAACGAACTATAAAAAAAAAGACACACACGCTTTAACACACACACACACACACAAAGCAAAAAAAAAAAGAAAAAGCGAAGTCTGTTCATCAGTTATGGTAAAAAAACAACAACAACAATAAAAACAACAACAACACACACACACACACACACACACACACACCCCCACCCCCCTACCCCCCAAAAAACCCCCACAAAAATCCAACCAAACAACAACAAAATGAAAGATAAAACTAACCCTAGTGTACAATATTCATTGTATATAGTTATTGACTGTACATAATGTTATTCCCTTCGTTGCACACCCAATAACCACCCGTAACCCCCCCCACCCACTCTCCCCACTACCCCCTACCCACCCCCCCCCCCACACACACACACACACCGTCCCCCATCTTTAACCACCATCGTTGCATTGTTCGATGCCTACTTAGTCTGCAAAAAATAAAGAACACGTTGTTGAGGGGTGAGGGGGGGGATGTTAGAGGGGTGGGACGGGGGTTCGGATGATGGGGGGGGGGGGAACACGTTATTTTTTCTCAAGCCACAACAGAAGAAGAAGCAGAAGCAGATACTACTAATGACGAGTCTATTGTCTCTACTTTCCTTCTCTCCACACCATTGTCAGTCATGTCATTCCCTATACCCCCCCCCCCCCAGCCCAACCCCCACCACCCTCCCTCTCTCTCTCTCTCCCCCTCTACCCCCCATAACCCCCCACCCCCACCCCCACCCCCGCCACGCCCCCTCCCCTCCACCACCCAGCCCATCCAATCTCTTCCTGGCAGCGTTAGAAACGGTGTTGATAACCTTTTATGATTTTGTTTTCTTTATTATTTAGGTTTTTGATATTTTATAATATATATATGATATGTTGGCAGCACGCGAGAAGACAAAATAAAGGGGAACCCTTCAAGACACACACACACACACACACACACACACACACACACACAACACACACACACATCGTTGTTGTTATTGTCATTATTATGGATGCAGTGCCATTCAGATCAGTGCTAACTACACTAAGGGTAAGATGATTTTTGTTTTGTTTTATGATGATGTTGTCGTCGTCGTCGTCGTCGTTATTATTATTATTACTGAAGTGAACGTTCAATGAATGAATGTTCATAGTGCTGTATTGAATGTGAAGTGGACTAGTCATATAAAAAGCAACAACAACAAAACCCAACGAAAAACAAACAAATACAGAAGATGAATGCCGGGGCGATGTTATTGGTATTATCATTCTTATTGTTACTCTTCTTCTTCTTCTTATTATTATTATTGTTATCATTATTATTATGATGATGATGATATTGATGATGATGATGATGGTGAACACACAAACACACAGATGCAGACATAAGTGCAAGAATATATCAGTTGCTTGCACGCTGATTTTATGTATGCATATATATATATATATATATATTTCTTTTCTGTACATATATCTTTTCCAAAGTCTCTCTCTTTCTCCTTCTCTCTCTGTGCGTACACACATACACGCACGCGCACAGACAGACAGACAAACA
>NC_134893.1:67549630-67564630 GCF_041734735.1 Babylonia areolata | reverse complement strand
GGAGAGAAAGGAGATGCGTCGACAGGATGAGGAGAGGGAGGAGATGCGTCGACAGGAGGAGGAGAGGGAGGAGATGCGTCGACAGGAGAGGAAGGAGATGCGTTGACAGGAGGAGAGAAAGGAGATGCGTCGACGGGAGGAGGAGAGGGAGGAGATGCGTCGACAGGAGGAGGAGAGGAAGGAGATGCGTCGACAGGAGGAGGAGAGGAAGGAGATGCGTCGACAGGAGGAGAGGAAGGAGGAGATGCGTTGACAGGAGGAGAGGAAGGAGGAGATGCGTCGACAGGAGGAGAGGAAGGAGGAGATGCGTCGACAGGAGAGGGAGGAGATGCGTTGACAGGAGGAGGAGAGGGAGGAGATGCGTCGACAGGAGAGGGAGATGCGTCGACAGGATGAGGAGAGGAAGGAGGAGATGCGTCGACAGGATGAGGAGAGGAAGGAGGAGATGCGTCGACAGGAGGAGAGGAAGGAGGAGATGCGTCGACAGGATGAGGAGAGGAAGGAGGAGATGCGTCGACAGGATGAGGAGAGGAAGGAGATGCGTCGACAGGAGGAGAGGAAGGAGGAGATGCGTCGACAGGAAGTTGAGTACCCCTCTTTTCCACTCACTGGGGTTTAGGGTGTCTATTCTACGGGAGGGGGGGGGGGGGGTGGTATCTACACTGACTGCTCCTCATAAGCAGTTTTGGAAGAACACAAGGGGTGGTAGCTATTCGTAGCGGTACCCCAGCATTTCCGTGTTTAACTCATTCAGTACGGCCAGTCCTCTCTTCTCCTCTACACAGACCCCTCGGATGTCCAGTGGGTGTCTGAATGACCCAACCTTTAGCTTCCGTCGTCAGAATTGTGGTATTCTTTGTCAACATTCACCTCTTCAGTATTAGAGCCTTCCGCTTGCAATATTTTGATGATGGTAATTGGGGTGAAACGTTGTTAACGTCGTCTCTTTCGCCGTTCGTATGGAGAGAGTTAACTCCTTCATAATCCCCTGGTTTTGTTAGTGCATAGTGTCAGTGTCAGTTACGTGATGGCTTCCAAGTTTTGTCACGGGAAAAGATCCATCCCGAGGACCGGTTACAAGGTCAACGGCGGCCTCAGGCAAGAAAGAAGTGGTCGTTGTCGGGGAGGGTTCTTCTCCCTTTCTGAAAACTCTGGGCCCTGGCCCGGGAAGTTCTCGGCAGTCCCCTAATTGGATCAAGGAGATGATGGGGACTCAGTATAACACCCCTCCAGTCACTCCCACGGAGGTTAGGACAAATGTCACCACTCCTGGGGGAGCCTTTACAGGCCCAAGGTTCCCCAGTCCTTCACAGGTACGTTCTCAGATAACTACCTCAGGCACTGGGTACGTCACTGGCACCCCTGGGGTTATGACCTCTCGGGTTTCAGAATCTAACACGCCCGATAATACCTCCCTGGTGGGGGGCGACGTTACATCCCTCATTCTGTATTTGGAGAGGAAGGAGGAGATGCGTCGACAGGAGGAGAGGAAGGGGGAGATGCGTCGACAGGAGGAGAGGAAGGAGGAGATGCGTCGACAGGATGAGGAGAGGAAGGAGATGCGTCGACAGGAGGAGAGGAAGGAGATGCGTCGACAGGATGAGAGGAGGAAGGAGATGCGTCGACAGGAGAGGAAGGAGATGCGTCGACAGGAGGAGAGGAAGGAGGAGATGCGTCGACAGGAGGAGGAGAGGAAGGAGATGCGTCGACAGGAGGAGAGGAAGGAGATGCGTCGACAGGAGGAGAGGAAGGAGGAGATGCGTCGACAGGATGAGGAGAGGAAGGAGATGCGTCGACAGGATGAGGAGAGGAAGGAGATGCGTCGACAGGAGGAGAAAGAGCGTCGACAGGAGGAGATGGAGCTCCGGCAGTTAGAGCGAGAGATTTGAGCTTTTGGCTCAAAGCCTTGCTCAGCGGCCTAGCCGAGAGGAGTCCCCGGCAGCGGGACTGCCCACTTTCGCCCCTCCAAGGCTAACTGTTCCTGAGTTGCGCCCAGGCGACGATGTCGACGATTTTCTGGATCATTTCGAGGCAGTCGCTGACTCCTATAACATGGCAGAAGAGACTCGCTCGCTTTATTTGATTAGCTCCTTGACAGGAAAGGCCCGGGAGGCATTTAACAACTTAACCCCGGAGAGTTCGTATACTGATCTGAAAGCGGCGCTTCGCCGTCAGTTCAGGATATCCCCTGAAGCTTACCGTAAAAAGTTTAGGGAGATACGCAAAGCTGGAGGTGAGTCCTTCATCCAATTTGGGATCCGTCTTAACCGCACGCTCGACCACAGGGAAACCATGTCCGGAATGGCACTGAGGGACTTGATTCTCATTGAGCAGCTTCTCAGCACTGTGACAGACGACCTGGCTGTGTGTATCAGGGATGAAGGCCTTAGAACGTTCCAGGAAGTCATAGAGAGGGCTGAACGCTTTGCGGAAGCTAGAAGGGGGATCAAGGTCTTCAAGACCAGTGCAGGTTCTCTAGGTGGGGGACTGAAGTCTTCGCCCATGCCGAAGCGTGGGAACCTGAGCTATTCTCAGCATCCGTTGGCTGAGCAATCACCGCGTTCAGTTGTTCCGCCACGTGGCAGCATGGCGTCTGCTCCTAAGTCGGCCACTGCACCGGGTAAGGGGGGCAATCAGTGTTTTTATTGTGGCGAGGGGGGACACTACAAGCGCGACTGTCCAAAGTTAGAGAGAGACCGGAGGCAACAAGCAGCAGTCGGCCACACACACGAGAGTTGCGCTTTAGCAACTGTACCTGTGTTCAGCGCTGAACAAGGTGACCAAGGAGGGATTGGGCCTACCTGTTCAGTGTTTCTCAGCCTCGTAGAGGATCGGACAGTTGATTCTATTCGAGACTCTGGCGCTACATGCACTTTCGTTGACGAGTGTGGTACCTCCTGACGCCGAGAAAGGAGGAACGTGTCAGGTGACTGGAGTTGAAAAGTCCTTCAGCGCTGTCCGTCCTTATGTTAAGGTACAGGTTGCTACACCGTACTTTAAAGGAGCTGTGTGGGCTGTGGCACTCCGGAATCCTGCATATACACTGCTCATTGGTAACAACGTGCTTTTCGCAGACGGTACACGACAGGGGGTGTCGACACAGCTACCCAGGGAGGTGCTGGCAGCAGTAACCACACGAGCGATGGCAAGGGATCAGGCGCCCGTCTTACAGCCTACTCAGGGACCGGTGACAGACGCAGTAGCTCTCCACACGGATAGGGAGACCGTCCGTCGTCTTCAGGCCAGAGACCCCACCCTGCAGCAACTGAGACAAGCGACAACGCCCAATATCAACACGGGACGGGAGGGGAAGACATCTTACACAACGCACGGCGGTCTCTTGTTCCGTGTGTTCCACAAGAACGGGGAGCACCTCAAGCAACTGGTGGTGCCTCTGGGCCTCAGACGCACTGTCCTCTCCCTGGGACATGACGTACCCATGGCGGGGCATTTGGGAGTTCGACGGACGCAGGAACGAGTGTGGCAACACTTCTACTGGCCTGGGATGTGCAAGGATGTCCGCCAGTACTGTCGGTCGTGTGACGTCTGTCAGCGTACTTCTCCGCGTGGTAAGAACCAGCGTGTGCCGTTAGGTACTGTCCCTCTTGTGTCAGAGCCCTTCCAGAAAGTGGGAGTGGACATCGTAGGTCCAATCACTCCAGCCTCTGCGCGGGGAAATCGTTACATTGTGGTGGTCGTTGATTACGCCACGCGTTACCCAGAAGCCGTTGCGTTGAAGGGTATTGACTGTCACAGTTGCGGACGCACTGTGGCAGATGTGGACCCGAGTGGGAGTACCCTCGGAGGTATTCACAGACAGAGGTACCCAGTTCACAAGTGACGTGATGGCTCAGGTAAACCGGTTGTTGGGGATCCGTGGCAGAACTACGACTCCGTACCATGCACAGGCAAACGGTCTTGTCGAGCGTTTCAACGCCACCCTGAAGAAAATGATCCAACGCCTCTTCCTACAGAATTTTGCCAGGAACAACCCCTTTGTTGCCGTGGGTTCTTTTACGTGCGCTAAGGGCATGCTGCACGCGGGACCTCGGTTTATCGTCTCATCCGAATGACTAGCGTCCAGACCACCACACAAGGTCCAATGAAGGGGGAGAAAATATCAGCGGCTGAGCCGTGATTCGAACCAGCGCGCTCAAATTCTCTCGCTTCCTAGGCGGACGCATTACCTCTAGGCCATCACTATATGTAGACCACTCCTTCCGCTTTGACACATCCTTAACTCACTCAGTACGGGCAGTCCTCTCTTCTCCTCTACACAAACCCCTCGAATGTCCAGTGGATGTCTGATTGACCCAACCTTTAGCTTCCGTCGTCAGAACTGTAGTATTCTTTGTCAACATTCACCTCTTCAGTATAAGAGCGTTCCGCTTGCAATATTTTGATGGTAATTATTGGGGTGAAACGCTCGTCTCTTTCGCCGTTCGTATGGAGAGTTAAAACTGAAAGTGGAACCGACAGGGCTTCCTTCAGGGGAACGTCCGGTGCCCCGTGTTGTTTACATTCTCCTCTGAAGCTCCATTAAGGCCTGGCGCGGAGCTTTGGAATTGGGTTTTTATTGTTGATTCTTTTGGTCTTTTATTTTGGATCTGTTTTATTTCATGTTTGCTTTGTGTGTTGCTTTGTGTTTTGATTTGCTTTGTTTTGTTTGGTTTGTTTTTCAGGGATGATATGACCTTTTTTTTTCTTTCTTTCTTTTTCTTTTTAAAAAAAATACTTTTTCGATTTCCTCTTCTCTTTTGCTGTGTATCCGATATTGTCTTTTTGAACAGACAAATGAATAAGTACATGAATGAATGCATAACAAACAAACAAACAAAATTACTAACCAACAAACCAACCGACCAGCTTAGTAACTAACATACCAATCAACCGACCAGCTTAGTAACTAACATACCAACCAACCGACCAGCTTAGTAACTAACATACCAACCAACCAACCAACCGACCAGCTTAGTAACTAACATACCTACCAACCGACCAGCTTAGTAACTAACATACCAACCAACCAACCGACCAGCTTAGTAACTAACATACCAACCAACCGACCAGCTTAGTAACTAACATACCAACCAGCCGACCAGCTTAGTAACTAACATACCAACTAATCAACCGACCAGCTTAGTCACTAACATACCTACCTACCAACCGACCAGCTTAGTAACTAACATACCTACCTACCAACCGACCAGCTTAGTAACTAACATACCTACCAACCGACCAGCTTAGTAACTAACATACCTACCTACCAACCGACCAGCTTAGTAACTAACATACCTACCTACCAACCGACCAGCTTAGTAACTAACATACCAACCAACCAACCGACCAGCTTAGTAACTAACATATCAACCAACCATCCGACCAGCTTAGTAACTAACATACCAACCAACCAACCGACCAGCTTAGTAACTAACATACCAACCAACCGACCAGCTTAGTAACTAACATACCAACCAACCGACCAGCTTAGTAACTAACATACCAACCAACCGACCAGCTTAGTAACTAACATACCAACCAACCATCCGACCAGCTTAGTAACAAACATATCAACCAACCGACCAGCTTAGTAACTAACATACCAACCAACCGACCAGCTTAGTAACTAACATACCAACCAACCGACCAGCTTAGTAACTAACATACCAACCAACCATCCGACCAGCTTAGTAACAAACATATCAACCAACCGACCAGCTTAGTAACTAACATACCAACCAACCGACCAGCTTAGTAACTAACATACCAACCAACCAACCGATCAGCTTAGTAACTAACATACCAACCAAACAACCAGCTTAGTAACTAACATACCAACCAACCAACCGACCAGCTTAGTAACTAACATACCTACCTACCAACCGACCAGCTTAGTAACTAACATACCAACCAACCATCCGACCAGCTTAGTAACAAACATATCAACCAACCGACCAGCTTAGTAACTAACATACCAACCAAACAACCAGCTTAGTAACTAACATACCAACCAACCAACCGATCAGCTTAGTAACTAACATACCAACCAAACAACCAGCTTAGTAACTAACATACCAACCAACCAACCGACCAGCTTAGTAACTAACATACCAACTAATCAACCGACCAGCTTAGTAACTAACATACCTACCTACCAACCGACCAGCTTAGTAACTAACATACCAACCAACCGACCAGCTTAGTAACTAACATACCAACTAATCAACCGACCAGCTTAGTAACTAACATACCTACCTACCAACCGACCAGCTTAGTAACTAACATACCTACCTACCAACCGACCAGCTTAGTAACTAACATACCTACCTACCAACCGACCAGCTTAGTAACTAACATACCAACCAACCAACCAGCTTAGTAACTAACATACCAACCAGCCGACCAGCTTAGTAACTAACATACCAACCAACCAACCGACCAGCTTAGTAACTAACATACCTACCAACCGACCGACCAGCTTAGTAACTAACATACCAACCAACCAACCGACCAGCTTAGTAACTAACATACCAACCAACCAACCGACCAGCTTAGTAACTAACATACCAACCAACCAACCAACCAACCGACCAGCTTAGTAACTAACATACCAACCAACCGACCAGCTTAGTAACTAACATACCAACCAGCCGACCAGCTTAGTAACTAACATACCAACCAACCAACCGACCAGCTTAGTAACTAACATACCAACCAACCAACCGACCAGCTTAGTAACTAACATACCAACCAACCAACCGACCAGCTTAGTAACTAACATACCAACCAACCAACCGACCAGCTTAGTAACTAACATACCAACCAACCAACCGACCAGCTTAGTAACTAACATACCTACCAACCGACCGACCACCTTAGTAACTAACATACCAACCAACCGACCAGCTTAGTAACTAACATACCAACCAACCAACCGACCAGCTTAGTAACTAACATACCAACCAACCAACCGACCAGCTTAGTAACTAACATACCAACCAAACAACCAACCGACCAGCTTAGTAACTAACATACCAATCAACCAACCAGCTTAGTAACTAACATACCAACCAACCAACCAACCAGCTTAGTAACTAACATACCAACCAACCAACCGACCAGCTTAGTAACTAACATACCAACCAACCAACCAGCTTAGTAACTAACATACCAACCAACCAGCCGACCAGCTTAGTAACTAACATACCAACCAACCAACCAGCTTAGTAACTAACATACCAATCAACCAACCGACCAGCTTAGTTACTAACATACCAACCAACCGACCAGCTTAGTAACTAACATACCAACCAACCAACCGACCAGCTTAGTAACTAACATACCAACCAACCGACCAGCTTAGTAACTAACATACCAACTAATCAACCGACCAGCTTAGTAACTAACATACCTACCTACCAACCGACCAGCTTAGTAACTAACATACCTACCTACCAACCGACCAGCTTAGTAACTAACATACCTACCTACCAACCGACCAGCTTAGTAACTAACATACCAACCAACCGGCCGACCAGCTTAGTAACTAACATACCAACCAAACAACCGACCAGCTTAGTAACTAACATACCAACTAACCGACCAGCTTAGTAACTAACATACCTACCTACCAACCGACCAGCTTAGTAACTAACATACCAACCAACCAACCGACCAGCTTAGTAACTAACATACCTACCTACCAACCGACCAGCTTAGTAACTAACATACCTACCAAACAACCGACCAGCTTAGTAACTAACATACCAACCAAACAACCAACCGACCAGCTTAGTAACTAACATACCAACCAACCAACCGACCAGCTTAGTAACTAACATACCAACCCACCAGCCGACCAGCTTAGTAACTAACATACCAACTAATCAACCGACCAGCTTAGTAACTAACATACCAACCAACCAACCGACCAGCTTAGTAACTAACATACCAACCAACCGACCAGCTTAGTAACTAACGTATCAACCAACCATCCGACCAGCTTAGTAACTAACATACCAACCAACCGACCAGCTTAGTAACTAACATACCAACCAACCGACCAGCTTAGTAACTAACATACCAACCAACCGACCAGCTTAGTAACTAACATACCAACCAACCGACCAGCTTAGTAACTAACATACCAACCAACCGACCAGCTTAGTAACTAACATACCAACCAACCAACCGACCAGCTTAGTAACTAACATACCAACCAACCAACCGACCAGCTTAGTAACTAACATACCAACCAACCAGCCGACCAGCTTAGTAACTAACATGCCAACCCACCAGCCGACCAGCTTAGTAACTAACATACCAACCAGCCGACCAGCTTAGTAACTAACATGCCAACCCACCAGCCGACCAGCTTAGTAACTAACATGCCAACCCACCAGCCGACCAGCTTAGTAACTAACATACCAACCAACCGACCAGCTTAGTAACTAACATACCAACCAACCAGCCGACCAGCTTAGTAACTAACATACCAACCAACCAGCCGACCAGCTTAGTAACTAACATACCAACCAACCGACCAGCTTAGTAACTAACATACCAACCAACCAACCGACCAGCTTAGTAACTAACATACCAATCAACCAGCCGACCAGCTTAGTAACTAACATACCAACCAACCGACCAGCTTAGTAACTAACATACCAACCAACCGACCAGCTTAGTAACTAACATACCAACTAATCAACCGACCAGCTTAGTAACTAACATACCAACCAACCATCCATCAACCAACAAACCAACCATTTTATTTCTTTCTTCTTTTTGTTTTATTTTATTTTTAAAAAAAGTTTTATTTTATTTTATCTTATTTATTTTTTTCCCAGCTTTGTTATTCTATTTATTTATTTATGTATATTATTTATTATTATTATTAATCTTTCTCTCGAGGCCTGACTAAACGCGTTGGGTTACGCTGTTGGTCAGGCATCTGCTTGGCAGGGATGTAGTGTAGCGTACATGGATTTGACCGAATGCAGTGACGCCTCCTTGAGCTACAGATACCGATACCAACCAACCGACCGATCGACTGACCGACCGACTGACTTACTGACTAACTAAAACTTATACACCAAAATTAACTTCTGCAGGATTCCATTCCACGCACACAGCCAACAATCTGCCTCCTCCTTCGAGGACTGAAGCGAACAATGGGAGGTGACTCTGTAGTCTTGTGGACGATCACTGAACCGCGAGTTCATTCCCTTAGACTGTTTGACCCACCTTTTTTGACTCGCTTGTGTAAACAAAGTGAGTCTGTTTTAACCCGGTGTTCGGTTGTCTGTGTGTGTGTGTGTGTGTGTGTGTGGTAAACTTTAACATTGACATTTTCTCTGCAAATGCTTTGTCAGTTGACACAAAATTAGGCATAAAAAAGGAAAAATTCAGTTCTTTCCAGTCATCTTGTTTAAAACAATATTGCACCTCTGGGATGGGCACAAAAAATAGAAAATGAAGCCTAATTATATCCAAACTGCATTTACTGTTATATTTAAATTTTTTGTATTCTCTAAACTTGGCACTTTGATCTGATATTCTGACCCAACAACAAGAGCAGTCATTATTATCATTTTTTGTTCAAGCAGGAACTTCCTTTGCTAAGCATGGAAGTTTTATTTATTTTGCAAACGTTTTGGTGCAGCAGGTAAAAAAGGGAAATTACTCTGTAATTAATGCTAGGGGACTTAATTTGCTTTAAACTGATCTTTCTCATCTTAAACATTACATTTTGAAATTAAACTCAATACATAAAAAGCTTGGATTTTTTTGAAAGTATCACAAGTGAGTCTTGAAGGCCTTGCCTCTTGTTTTTTGTGTGTTTTTTTTGTTTTTTTTTGTTTTTGTTTTTTGTTTGTTGCGCTAATGAATACTCTGTGACTCTTGTCCTCAGCAAGAATTTGTTTTGTGTGGAGTGTTGGCCTAGAGGTAACGCGTCCGTCTAGGACACACACACACACACACACACACACACACACACAGAAGGTATTTGTCTTTGTATTTTTTGTATTTCTTTTTATCGCAACAGATTTTGTCTGTGTGAAATTCGGGCTGCTCTCCCCAGGGAGAGCGCGTCGCTACACTAAGTATTGTATTAAATCACACACAAAAAAAGATTTCTCTGTGTGAAACAGATTTGCTCAAGTGTGTCGCCAGGGTACAGCGCCACATATGCTTTTTGTTTTTTCTTATTTTGTTTGTCAGCGGCATTTTTTTGTCTTTTTTTTGTTGTTGTTGCCTTTCTTGATAATCGAAGGGGGTGGATGGGATGGGGATGGATGGGGGAGTGGGTGGGATGGGAGTGGGTGGGATGGGAGTGGAGGGGGTGGGATGGGAGTGGAGGGGGTGGGAGGGATGGGAGTGGGTGGGTGTGGGGGGGAGTGGGCGGGATGGGATTGGTGGGAGGGGGTGGGATGGGAGTGGGTGCGTGGGTGGGAGGGGAGGGGATGGGGGTGGGTGGGAGGGGAGGGGATGGGAGTGGGTGGGAGGGGATGGGAGTGGGGGGGGGGTGGATGGGATGGGGGGGGGGGGTGGATGGGATGGGGGGGGGGTGGATGGGGGGGGGTGGATAGGATGGGGGGGGTGGATGGGATGGGGTGGATGGGATGGGGGGGGGGGTGGGGGTGGGATGGGAGGGGGTGGGATGGGAGTGGGTGGGTGGGTGGGAGGGGATGGGGGTGGGTGGGAGGGGAGGGGATGGGAGTGGGAGGGGAGGGGATGGGAGTGGGTGGGAGGGGAGGGGATGGGAGTGGATGGGATGGGAGTGGATGGGATGGGGGGGGAGTGGATGGGATGGGGGGGGGTGGGTGGGATTGGGATGTGGGTGGGATTGGGATGTGGATGGGAGTGGGATTGGGATGTGGATGGGAGTGGGAGTGGATGGGGGTGGGTGGGTGGGATGGGAGTGGGTGGGGTTGGATGGGAGTGGGTGGGGTGGATGGGAGTGGGTGGGGTGGGTGGGTGGGTGGGATGGGAGTGGGTGGGTGGATGGATGGGATGGGATGGGATGGGATGGGATTGGGTGGGTGGGATGGGAGTGAGTGGGTGGGGATGGGAGTGGGTGAGTGGGATGGGAGTGGGTGGATGGGGGTGGGTGGGATGGGATTGGTGGGAGGGGATTGGATGGGGGTGGGTGGGATGGAGTGGGTGGATGGGAGTGGGTGGGAGGGGAGTGGGTGGGATGGGATTGGGGGGATGGGGGTGGGTGGGATGGGGATGGGATTGGGGGATGGGGGTGGGGGATAGGGGTGGGTGGGATGTGGGATGGGAATGTGTGGGATGGGAGTGGATGGGATTGGTGGGAGGGGATGGGAGTGGGTGGATGGGATGGGATGGGATGGGGTGGGTGGGATGGGTGGGGTGGGTGGGATGGGAGTGGGTGGGTGGGTGGGAGTGGGTGGGATGGGATGGAGTGGCTGGGATGGGATGGGATTGGGTGGGATGGGAGTGGCGGGGGTGGGATGGGATGGGGGTGGGAGTGGGTGGGATGGGATGGAGTGGGATGGGAGTGGATGGGATGGGATGGAAGTGGGGGTGGGGATGGGAGGGAGGGGGTATGGGGTGGGATGGGGTATGGTGGGATGGGATGATGGTGGTGGTGATGGTGGTGGTGATGATGGTGATGATGGTGGTGATGATGGTGATGGTGGTGATGGTGATGATGATCATCATCATCCACAAACATGGAACAATTTTCTGGACTGAAGGAACAAAATGTAGAACCAGGTACTCAAAACTACTAGATTCTAGAAGACCAGTTTATTCACAAGAAAAACGAGCACGCACAGAACAAAGTAGAAAAAGATGGTTACATGACTAGATAGATATATTGAGTGACGGATTGGAAAATATACAGACATAGATAGATAATAAGACAGACAGGCAGACAGACTCAACCGACTGACGAGCTGACTGATATGAAAGAGAAAATAAGAGTCAATCTGGCTAAAAGATGGAGAGAGAGAGGGAATGGGAGAGAAATAGAGAGACAGACCTACAGAGACAGACCTACAGAAACACTGACAGACAGAGAGAGAGAGCCGGAAAGAAAGACACAGATAGAGACATGCACAGAAAAAAACATACAGTGAGAAACGACACACACACACACACGCGCGTGCACCGTGACGAACCTCTGCAAAATACACAACTAAAAACACCACAGCCACACAATCACCAACCTGTCACTTGCACTCACCAAGACCCCAGCAGGCAAATCACCACCATACATCATCGCACACGCACACACATTACACACACACACACATTACACACACACACACACACACACACACACACACACACACACACACACACACACACACACACACACACACACACACACACACACGCGCGCGCGCGCACGCGTAAACCCGACAAAAAAAACAACAAAACAAACAAACAAACAAAAAAAAAAAACCCCAAAAAACTGCAACTCCATAACGAAACCCTCCCCTCACCCCAACCCCCCTCCACAACACCCGCCCACCCACACACCGCAAGATGAATCATTTAGATGCTTGGATCAGAAAGTCACGCGTTCTTGTTTGAATACAGCAATACACAGCAGCGCCTCCTGAGAAGTAGGAGAAGAAGGAGGAGGAGGAGAAGAAGAAGACGACGTGGTGGTAGTTGTTGCTGTAGCACTGGACCAGTTCCAAGAGGCGAAGGCAAAAGCGAGAGACATCGCGAGCACCAAGATGGCCGCCGGCGAGGGAAGGGACGTCACTCTGACGGCCGCGTTGCATCCGTCGGCGTAGCAGGTGTAGAAGCAGACGACCATCTGCTGCCCGTAGATGTTGGTCGTTTTGCAGGCCTTCATTTCTACGGCACTGCAGGACCGGTACACGAACTGACCTTTTGGGACAAAAGAAAAAAAAAAAGGAAAGAGGGGGAAAAAAAAGGAAGAAAGGTTGATTAAACAAATCATGATAGCAGCAACAGCAACAACAATAATAACAACTACTACTACTACTACTCCTACTACCACCACCACCAACAATAATAATAGTAACAACAACAACAACAACAACTTCTACTACTACTACTACTACTACCTAATACTGCTAAGAAGAAGAAGAAGGGGAATATATATATATAGATAGTATTCGCTAAACAGAGCTCCAAGCGATTTAGAAAAAGAAAAAAAAAAAGAGAAACAAAATCAAAAACGGATGAACATACACACAGACACACAGAACATGCAGACAGTAAAGTAATTTGCATTTGTGGTAATGAAATTAATTACCCACGCCGGTGCATATCATATATGAATGTCAACAGTTAAAAATAAATCTGCTTCCTTCATGAACAAAATCTGCAGTTCCATATGCTTCCATTGGAAACGTTTTTGTTTTTTTTTAAATATACAAAAAAAATATTATTATTATTATTTTTCTTTTATATGACAATGGAATTGTGTTTGAAATAGTTCAGAGTTTTATCAGGAGCCCCGTTGGCTCTTTGTTGTAATTTTACTGGTTGAATAGTTCGTTCGTATTATTTTGTCTTTTTTCCCCCCTCCTAATTCAGGAGAGAGGGACAGGGAAAGTAGTGATGATTTAAGGCATTTGTGGGGTTGGGAAGATGATGGATTTTCGTCTAAAATGACAATTGTGGATGGACGTTAAACAAAAGAACGAACGAACACACACACACTGTCACAACCCATAAGGGGTTGCCCATGAACCCCCCCCCCCCACCCCCCACCCCTGCACCTTCCCAGACAAACTAACACCCCGACAACACAAAACACAGACAGATAATTCGGCTCAATTCTTTACTGTTGTACACTTTGAATACCCTGGTTCAGACACACGAATTGAAACACTTTAACTACAGCAACACTCTTTAGTTACATCATATCACCTTGATCAAGACACAGTTAAGCCCTAATAACAGCAGCACAGATCTACAAAAAGAAAAAAAAAAGTCAGTTCACTTGAACCTAAATCAAGCTCATCTGTTGAAGGACAGCATCACTGAACTCGCTTTGGTCGTACGCCCGCAGAAACGGAGAGGGTGGGAACGGGAGGAGGGACTGTGGGCGAGGGCGTTGGAAAATATGGGGGTCGGGGAAAGGAGTGGGAGTGAGGGAGTTTGGAACAGACCGGGATGAAGTGGAATGACGAAAAAGCGAATCCTGGAGTCCCGTTGGGGTGGCAGTCAGGGAGAACCAACAGGAAGAATCACAGGGAACAAATCTGTAACAACTCCCATATCTCTGTAGATTACACTCTAACATTATGAAAGAGTACCCCCCCCCCCCCTCCTCTTCCTGGAAGGATACGGAATGCACTAAGGAAATAATTGGTTATCTTATCATATACAGTCAATTTCACACAATGCTACGAACGCCAAAGTACACGAAATGTTTATGATTTATCCAGTAATGAAGAAGTTAAACTCGCATGCAATCCGAAAGAGACATTTACCCTAAATGACAAAAATGTCGGTATCTATCCTTGTGGTTTCAAACTACCGACACAAAACTCAATGAGCCAACATTGCAATCTACCAATCACATTTCAAATACCACACTAACGTTTTGGAAATCTTAGGCTGCAGTTGGACACAGTTCACAAAGGAAATGAATCAGAAACAACTCGAGCTGAATACATAGCAAAACAACCCTAAACACAACCTTATCAATTATCCCAAAATATTTAGAAATAAAAGAATACTGGATTTAAAAGATTTCCGTTCAAACAATCCCAAAAATACAACCAAATGTCACAAGTTACGACACTAACACCACGAGGACAAACTAACTATACAACTCCCCCCTCACCTGTCACCAGGAATCAGGCACACCACTGGCCCAAGAGAGAACACAGAACACAGATCCACACAGAGGCAGAAGGGGGTCACACCAAGAATCGAACCCCACGACTGTCCAAGAGGGCACCCAACAGCTCACTTGCTGGAACGGCGACCCTTCTCCTTCCAAAGCTCGGCACCAAAGGCAAAGCAAAACTCTCC
>NC_134893.1:67537130-67539630 GCF_041734735.1 Babylonia areolata | reverse complement strand
TGAGAGAGAGAGGAGAGAGAGAGAGGGAGAGAGAGAGGTTGGAGGGGAGGAAAGATAGAAAGGGTAAAACTGAGACAGAGAGAGAGAGAGAGAGAGAGAAGGAGAGAGGGGGAGGGGAGAGAGAGAGGGAGAGAGAGGGCGAGAGAGAGAGAGAGAGGGAGAGAGAGAGAGAGAGCGAAAAGGAGAGAGCGGGAGTGGAGAGAGAGAGGGAGAGAGAGGGCGAGAGAGGGGGAGAGAGAGGGAGAGAGAGGAAGGGGAGAAAGAAAGGGAGAGAGAGAGGGAGAGAGAGGGAGGGGGAGAAGGAGAGAGAGGGAGAGAGGGTAGAGAGGGGAGAGAGAGGGAGGGGAGAGAGAGGGCGAGAGAGAGAGAGGGGGGGGAGAGAGGGGAGAGAGAGAGAGGGAGAGAGAGGAAGATAGAGGGGGGGGACAGAGGGAGAGACAAGGAGAGAGAGGAGAGAGGAAGAGAGAGAGGGAGAGAGGGTGAAGGGGGAGGAAAGATAGAGAGAAAGGGTAAAACAGAGAGAGAGGGGGAGAGAGAGAGAGAGAGAGAGAGAGAGAGAGAGAGAGAGATGGAGGGGAGAGAGAGAGAGAGGGTGGGGGGAGAGAGAGGGAGGGGAGAGAGAGAGAGAGAGAGAGGGAGAGAGAGGGAGAGAGAGGGGGAGAGAGGGGAGAGAGAGAGGGAGAGAGAGGGAGATAGAGGGGGGGGACAGAGGGAGAGACAAGGAGAGAGAGGAGAGAGGAAGAGAGAGAGAGAGGGAGAGATGGAGGGGAGAGAGAGAGAGAGGGGGGGAGAGAGATGGAGGGGAGAGAGAGAGGGCGAGAGAGGGAGAGGGGGAGAGAGGGAGAGAGAGAGATGGAGGGGAGAGAGAGAGAGGGGGGGAGAGAGAGAGAGGGGAGAGAGAGAGAGAGAGGGCGAGAGAGGGAGAGAGAGGGGGGAGAGGAGAGAGAGAGAGAGGGATGGAGAGGGGGGGTGGAGGAAAGATAGAGAGAGAAAGGGTAAAACACCACCACCACCACCACCACTACTACTCCCACCACTACCACCACTACTACCACTACTACTACTACCACCACTACTACCACCACTGCTACTACTACTACTAACTGCAGGTAACAGCATTGCACAAATCGATGACATTTCAACACATAACAGTGAATGGAAAAGATGGACAGATGAATGAAGTGGCATCATTAATTTTTACTCACGTTGCCACATGGAATCTGATTCGTTCTTTCTTTCTTTCTTTCTCCGAGTCTTCTTGGTCTGAGCTTTGAAAGCAGCATGATGATTCTGTTTGGAAACTTCAGCTCTTCTCACCCTACCCCCCCCCCCCCCCCCCCCCACACACACACACACACCTCCCTCCCCCCCTTCCCCCAAAGCTTTTTAATCACGTCTATCTCCATTTTTTCATGTTGTCTTTACTCATCATTCGATTCTCTCATTCTCCCGTTATGTTGTTCGTTCGTTCTTTAGTTTAACGTCTTTTCACTGTAAGTGATATTAGACGAGGGAAGGAAAAAAATCGAGTGGGAGGAGGGGGAGGGGGGGTGGGGGGATTACTGTGTACGCGTACGAGTAAGTGAAAGTGTGTGTGTGTGTGTGTGTGTGTGTGTGTGTGTGTGTGTGTGTGTGTGTGTGTGAACATTATTGATTTAAGTTTTGTTTAAAACACACACACACATACACACACAAAATTACAATATAACATATTTCTAATGAAAAACTAACAACTATAACAGCGAACCAACTGGACTATTTAACAAGGAGTTGAAAAAGTCATACATTAGCAATGGACTGCTGAAGATCGTGAACACTGAAGATGATTTCAGCTCAGGGATTTGAGACTTTTACATATCGCAAGTTGGTATATGATCGGCTGTTATGTGAGCACCACAGATGCAAGAAACATTACTGACATATTTTGTCCTAAAACAATTCATTTTCCCTTTATGTCTTTTTGTTCTTCTTTTTCTTCTTCTTTCCACCCATCCCCCCTGCTAATTCTGCTTCTTCCTTGTGTTACCGAGTGTCAATCTAAGGGTCCCAGGTTCGAATCACGGTGACGGCGCCTGATGGGTAAAGGGTGGAGATTTTTACGATCTCCCAGGTCAACATATGTGCAGACCTGCTAGTGCCTGAACCCCCTTCGTGTGTATATGAAAGCGGAAGATCAAATACGCACGTTAAAGATCCTGTAATCCATGTCAGCGTTCGGTGGGTTATGGAAACAAGAACATACCCAGCATGCACACCCCCGAAAACGGAGTATGGCTGCCTACATGGCGGGGTAAAAACGGTCATACACGTAAAAGCCCACTCGTGTGCATACGAGTAAACGTAGGAGCTGCAGCCCACAGAAGAAGAAGAAGAAGAAGAAGAAGAAGAAGAAGAAGAAGAAGAAGAAGAAGAAGAAGAAGTTCTTCCATGTGAGATGGAAGGTAGCAGAATGGTTAAGGCGCTCATCTGCAAATACAGAGAGAATGTCCGTGAGGGTGAG
>NC_134893.1:67519630-67522130 GCF_041734735.1 Babylonia areolata | reverse complement strand
TCAAGTACGCACGTTAAAGATCCTGTAATCCATGTCAGCGTTCGGTGGGTTATGGAAACAAGAACATACCCAGCATGCACACCCCCGAAAACGGAGTATGGCTGCCTACATGGCGGGTTAAAAACGGTCATACACGTAAAAGCCCACTCGCGTATATACGAGTGAACGTGGGAGTTGCAGCCCACGAACGCAGAAGAAGAAGAAGAAGAAGAAGAAGTATTCGCGTGGAGCTGCGAAGGACAGACGACATGGGGCCTCGTCCTCCTCAGTCCAAAACTCAGATCATCGCCGCAACACCACCTGTGGGCGCCTGTGTGCTTCCAGCTTTGGGCCATGGGCTGCGGAGTCATATGCGCTGTCATCGCTGAGTAGCACAGATCTGATCAAGGTCGGATCCCGATGGGCTACCAAGATGACCTGAATCTGGAACTGCCCTTCAATGAATGACTGTGGGAGTGGAAAAGATACTTGCCCACACTGACTCATCATGAAGCACCTCTTTGGGGTCAGGAATAGATTGCGTTGGGGGTCTGCCCAAAATGAACTGTACCCTGGTTTTGTATAATTACTTCGTTAACCAGTAGTAATATCAGTTATATATCAATTTGTGCTTTCTAATCATTTTTATAAAAATAAAGAAATAATCTAAAAAACGTGGAGTCGTTTTCAGAAATGCCCGGGGATAATTCTCCAAATGGGGTCACTCCACGCATTTTTCCTCCCCCCCCCCCCCCCAAAAAAAAAAAAAAAAAAAAAAATGTCCACGGAGTCAACTTGTGTTTGGGGGAAATGGAGGGGGTGGCTGTCATTTTTACAGGGGTGGGGGTGGGGTGGGGTGTGTGTGTGGGGGGGGGGGGAGGGCATCAGACTAGTTGGCTGTCTGAACGCCGCACGCGAAAAATCCAGCAGTTTCCAACAGTCATGCAAATGGCGTCTTTTCTTCTTTAAAAAAAAAAAAAATTATTTTATTTTATTGTATTTTATTTTTAATTCAGAAAACCGATGCAATTGATAACCAACCATGCTTTTAGCGGAGCCAGCACTGACAAAGACAGATCACCAGCAGAGATTAAGGGCGCCCCACACGAGAAAACATGTTCGCAAACCAGTGAGATCAAGAATTTTCCCCCCTGTTTTTTTAATTATTATTATTTTTTTTTTATGCCTTTATGTCTTGTCGTTTCCTGGAACCTTTCGACAGAAGTCGGGGGAGATGGGGAGGGGGGGGGGGGGGGGGGGGGGGAGGAGGGGAAGGGAAAGTGGGAAAATCAGGAGCAGAGGTGGGGGTGATGAAATCAATCAACAGACTGATTTATTATTATTTTTTTTTTTTTTTAACAGATTCGTTGCTGATTTAAGCGAGTTATTAATTTGATTCGGTTGTTTATTGTTGTTTTTGTTGTTGTCGGATGAAGTACAATTGCTCCAGTTCCGGGGAAAAAAAACAACAACAACTGATATGACTTGATTTGAATCGCTGGTTTTCAGATAGACAGAGAGAAAGATCGAAAAAAGACAGACATGCAGATAGATAGATAGATAGATAGATAGATAGACAGATAGATAGATAGATAGATAGATAGATAGATAGATAGATAGATAGATAGTTTCAAGTTTTAGATACACAGACAGACAGACATGGAGACAGACAGACAGACAGACAGATAGATAGATAGATAGATAGATAGATAGATAGATATACAGACAGACAGACATGGAGACAGATAGACAGACAGACAGACAGATAGATAGATAGATATACAGACAGACAGACATGGACAGATAGATAGATAGATAGATAGATAGATAGATAGATAGATAGATAGATAGATAGATAGATAGACAGTTATTTAGACAGACAAATGGATAGATATGCAATAAAATATTTCGTTTTTTGCTGAAAACGTAACGGGTTATTTACATATTTTCGTTGCGTGACTTATTTCTCAAGTATATGGTTACTGTGTTGATGTGTGTATCGCAAAATAACAACCCCTGGAAAGCGCATGATCATGTTCACATGGTCTTTCTCGTCAAAACGTATTGTAATAATTGTGGATAGGCGTTAAACAAAGGAAATAACGAACAGTCTTTTTCTTATTTGTGTCGGCATGATGATGATGATGATGATGATGGTGATGATGATAATGATGATCATCTTCTTCTCTGCCCATTTGCCCGTCTATTTATGTATTGTCTTTGTCTCTCTCTCTCTCTCTTTCTTGGTGTCTCAGTCTCTGTCTCTGTGTGTCTCTGTCCGCCTCTCTGTCTCTGTCCCTTTCTTTGTCCTTGTCTGTCTGTCTGTCTACCTAGATGTCTACTTGTCCTGTCGCTGACTCTCTGAGTCTCTCTACCCCTCTGTCTTTCTGTCTGAATGTCTGTCTCTGGCTTTGACTCTCTCTCTCTCTCTTCTCTTGTGAACCACCCTCACCCAGCTTTTCCCCGCCCCCACACTGACATATCTTTACATCTCTGTCTGTCTGTCTGTCTGTCTGTCTCT
>NC_134893.1:67499630-67509630 GCF_041734735.1 Babylonia areolata | reverse complement strand
TGTGTGTGTGTGTGTGTGTGTGTGTATGTTTGTGTGAGTGCAGTCCGTGCATGTGTTAGTATGCACAAGTTGTTTTTTTTTTTTTTAAATTTTGGTATACACTTGTATGTAGCCTAATTTCTACTGCATCTGTGTTTGTGTATGATTTTCGATTTATGTTCGTATCTTGTCATGTATTATCTCCCCCAATATTCAGTATACTTGGTAATAAAGACATATTCTATTCTATTCTTATGCATTATGTTAATGTATTCACACCTACCCCCTCCCCCCTCCCCCCACCATCCCCCCCCCCCGTCCCCCCTCTGTCCTCCCTCAGTCCCCCACGGCCGCGTAAAACGGAAACAAATTCCGCACCAGCATGTAACACTCAATCCATCTTAACTGTTATCTCCCTTGTCATACCACAACCCCCCCCCCCCCCCCCTCTCCATCCCCCTCTGCCCTCCCAACGACCTCTTCTTTCTTTCGCCATTCTTCTCACCCTACATTATTCATACCCCCCCCCTCCCCCTATTCTTCCTCCTCCTCCTCCTCCTCCTCACCACCACCACCCCACGAACACGCCACCACCACCACCACCATCATCATCACCATCACCACCACCACCACACCCACCCTTCCACTCACCACCTCCGCGCGAGGACTCCTCCCTTCCCAGTCCTCCTCCCCCCCTCTTCTTTATCTCCTCCCCAATCCTAACCCCCCCCGTACCGCCCCCCCCCCCCCCTCACCCACCCCCGCGCCAGCCCCCTCCCACACATAAACCCCGTACAGCCCAAACACATTGTCTTCAGACCACACCACCACCACCACCACCAACCCCCCCACACCATCTCCACTCGACTCACCACCACACTCTCACCCCTTCCATTCCTCAGCCCAGTTCTTTTCCTCCTACCTACCCCTAACACCCCCCTCCCCCCCAACACAGTCTCCCCCTCCCCCACCCCCCACCCCCCACACACTGTATTATTCCCCCGGAAGCGATGCTAGTGGGCCAATGCCTGGTCAGCAAAGGAAATGCTTCCCCCCCCCCTCCTCCCCGACACAGTGGAGTGATGGCCTAGAGGTAACGCGTCCGCCTAGGAAGCGAGAGAATCTGAGCGCACTGGTTCCAATCACGGCTCAGCCGCCAATATTTTCTCCCCCTCCACTAGACCTTGAGTGGTGGTGGTCTGAGCGGTTAGTCATTCGGATGAGACGATAAACCGAGGTCCCGCGTGCTAGCATGCACTTAGGGCACGTAAAAGAACCCATGGCAACAAAAGGGTTGTTCCTGGCAAAATTCTACAGAAAAATCCACGTCGTCAGAAAAAAAAACAAAACAAATAAAACTGCACGCAGGAAAAAAAACACACAAAAATATGGGTGGCGCTGTGGTATAGCGACGCGCTCTCCCTGGGGAGAGCAGCCCGAATTTCACACAGAGAAATCTGTTGTGATAAAAAGAAATACAAATACAAATGCAAAAGAGTGAGTGAACTATGGGCCAGACGGCAGTTCCCGGGCCTTTTGAGAGACACTGATTTGTTTCTAACGGTAATTGTTATGAACGATAGGGACTTTATGAATTATTCATAGTTATCTTTGGAGGCCGGGTGGTTACATTAACCTTTGTCCCGCTGGAATTCGGGTTTGCCTGCGGATGAGAGGTGTGTGTGCGGTTTTTTTTTTGTTTTTTTTTTTTTTTTTTTGTTCCCCGAAGCCCAAGACGAATGTATTGCAGAAGTATAAAAATGTGTGAACAATAATGCTGGTGGTGGTGGTGGTGGTGGTGATGACAACGACAACGATGATGATGGTGATGATGATGACGATACTTGTAATGCCTATTACTCTTGCTGTGAGTTGTTGTTGTTGCTACTATTGCAACAAACAACAACAACAACAACAATAACAACAACAACGACTACTACTACTTCTTGTAAATGATGATAACGACAACGTGATAATAAATTTAATCTCATGTTAATATTGATATTAGCTTTATCTTTACTGTATTATGTATTGTTTGTTTATTTGTTTTATTTCGATATTTCATTACTTACTGTTTATGAAAGTTATTTGATTCAATTCATAATATGGTTCATCAGCCGTCATGTTAAAATTGAAGTGCAACAACGTTGTGAGCACAGTATAAACTTTAAGCTTGTTGATGCTCTTTTGTCCATTGTTTGCATTGTAATCACGTGTATTGTTGAACAATTAAAGATTAATTAAACAATAACGACAACGGCGATGATGATGATGATGATGATGAGGATGATGATGATACTATTTTTTCGAAAGTGTGTTGTCTTACTTGTAGGTTAAAGTGAAATTGGTAAATCATTTTCAACACAGGATGAGGAAGAGAAACAGAGTTCGAGAGAGAGTTCGAGAGTTCGAGAGAGAGAGAGAGTTCGAGAGAGAGAGAGAGAGAGAGAGAGAGAGAGAGAGAGAGATAACGATAACGATAACGATAACGATAACGATCTTTTATTCAGATTAAGGCCAAAGCCTCTTACTGAAGGGGGTCATACAAGAAAATAAATAAGGAAAATCACTTGACACGATAAACCAACATCACAAATCAACCAAAAGTAGTTAATACAATCCTCAGCAACATTCACAAAATAACGATTCGAAGTCTCATAATTGCCTTATGGCCAGGTTTTGTTGGGTAAGCTCATGAGCAGATTAAATCTAAAAGCACAGGGATCTTTATAATATTTAGGTCGAATTAATCTTTGTCTGAGGTCACTCAAAGCTGGGCAACATAACAAAAAATGTCATTCATCTTCCCTACCCAGGTTGCACAATCGACACGTATATACATATTCATCCCTACTACGGTATCTGAAAATGTGAACAGCAATATTAGAAACACCAAATCCAAATTTTGTCAGTGCACTTTTTACATAATTATCTGTTTATTTCCATCCCAATATATGGTTCAGGCCCCTGCGATGTTTTGAAGAGTCTGAACTGGGCAAATCTATCGCTAGTTTCCATATGGTCATGCCAATCTGAGAGAGAGAGAGAGACAGAGAGAGAGAGAGAGAGTGAGAGAGAGAGAGAGAGAAAGTGAGAGAGAGAGAGCGAGACAGTGAGAAAGAGAGAGAGAGAGAGAGAGAGAGAGAGAGAGAGAGAGAGAGAGAGAGAGTGCACTTTTTACATATCTGTTTATTTCCATCCCAATATATGGTTCAGGCCCCTGCGATGTTTTGAAGAGTCTGAACTGGGCAAATCTATCGCTAGTTTCCATATGGTCATGCCAATCTGAGAGAGAGAGAGAGAGAGAGAGAGAGAGAGAGAGAGTGAGAGAGAGAGAGAGACAAAGAGACAGAGTGAGAGAGAGAGACAGGGAGAGAGTGAGAAAGAGACGCTTCAGACGCTTCAGACGCTTTTTATTGACATTGGCCTAACTACAGCCCTTATGTCAAGGGGGTCAATTCTAAGTTGCAGCGTCCTTGAACTGAATGAAAGAAAACAACAATAAATAAAGCAAATAATGTCAATAACTGAATTAACAAAACAAATTACTTAATCGTACATTTATGTATGTGCCAATACACGTACGCACACCATAGTAGTGAAACATACAACAGACTATAAACATTTCAATGTGACCATCAAGTGTATACAGCTGTACCAGGCTAATCATATAACTAGTGATGTTACGTGTTATTACTATTTATTTTCCTTTTCCTGATATTAACAGCTTCTGCTATGTATTTGGCAAGCAAAATAATAATTTCATCATTTTTAGTGGATAACAGACTACGCACGTCATGTCTTTTCTCAGCAGCAATACGAAAAAGTCGTGTCTTGGCTCTAATGTCTTCGTAAGCATTACAATGAAATAAAAAATGATCTTCATCCTCTCTCACATCCTCCATACACACTGTACACATACAATCAGCTAAACCCTCGAGATCAAACCATCTTTTATTAGCTTTTAAACCTAAGGTTCTATTTCTAAATCTTGCTAGCATATCTCTGTGCCATTTATTGGTGACTACAACTAAAAAGAGAGAAAAGTGAGAAAGAGAGTGATAGGGAGAGAGAGAGCGAGACAAAGTGAGAGAGAGAGCGAGACAGAGAGAGCGAGAGAGAGAGAGAGAGAGAGAGAGAGAGAAAGAGCGAGACATAGTGAGAAAGAGAGAGAGAGCGAGACAGAGTGAGAAAGAGAGAGAGAGCGAGACAGAGTGAGAAAGAGAGAGAGAGCGAGACAGAATGAGAAAGAGAGAGTGAAAGAAAGAGAGACAGAGACATAGAGACAGACAGAGAGACAGAGACAGAGAGACAGAGTGAGACAGTGAGAGTGTGTGACACACACACACACACACACACACACAGAGACAGAGAGAGAGAGAGAGAGAGAGAGAGAGAGAGAGAGAGAGAGAGAGAGAGAGAGAGAGAGAAATAAGAAAGGGAAAGATGCACAGATTGACAGACAGGCAGACAGACAGACAGACAGACAGACAAACAAAGACTAACTCCCATCATCAGCAGAATCCCAACAAAGGTACCACCGAGACCGTGCAACGACTGGAACAGACGTTCCCCCCCCCTCCACGCGCCCCCCCCACCCCCCCAGCACCCCGCCCCTCCCCACCCCCCAGCATCTCCCACCCCCATCCCCAACCCCCACACCCCTCACCCTCCTCTATCCACACAACTCCCACACCTCACACCCCCCCCCCCCCTCCCTCCCCCTCCCACCCAGCCTCTTATCTCGGCGTTCCCTTTATTCGGCCTACACCTCTCTTCTTCACTAACCACCACCACCCACCACACCCAATCAGAGGTAGTATGTCGAGTTCTCTAAGGTTTCTAGCACACCCAGATCCACCCCAACCACCCCCCCACCCACCCACTAACCCACCCTCTTCTCCCCTCCCTCCCCCCCCCCCTTGACCCCTTAGCCCTCGTTCGCTCTCTCTCTCTCTCTCTCTCTCTCTCTCTCTCTCTCTCTCAATTCCACGCCACCATCAACACTCCCCCACCTCCCCCCCTCCCCAACTCCCCCCCCCCCCCCTCAAACTCCCCAAACCCAAGCATTCCCGAAACCTTTGTAAACCCTGTCACCCCATCGATACACATGAACACACACACACACACACACACACACGCGCGCGCGCGCGCGTGCCCACTCACACACACACACGCACACACACACGCACACAAACACACACACACACACATTCACTCACGCACACACACACACACACATACACACACATACACGCACACACACGCACACACACGCACACACATATACACGCGCGCACACACACACATAGTCTCTCTCACACACACGCACACACACTCACCAGCATCACCACCACCGCCATGTCCTCTCTCTCTCTCTCTCTCACACACACACACACACACACACACACACACGAGGACACACACACACACACACACACACGAGCACACACACACACACCACCACCACCACCACTACCACACATGAGTTATCGTCCTTTCTAGTGATTCAGCTTCAGTACAAAAAGAAGGGGGAAAAAGTCATTTTAAATGTAGACAGAACCACAGTTTTTTTTGTTTTGTTTTTTTGAATCAGAAAATCAGAAACAAAAAGTGTTTATGTTCTGTAATGGCGGTCTGTATTCTTGTTTCTGGTTTTTTGGTGGTGTTTTTTTGTGTTTTTTTTCCTACACAGTAAACAACCGGGTAAACAACGAGATGTCTGCTGAGTCTATACAAAACATAACAAAAAAATAACGAAATAACGCCGTAAAACAACAACAACCCCCCCCCGCCCCCCCCACAAAAACAGCAACAATAACAGCAACAGCAACAAACATTGGGTTGTAAGATATGACTGACTTTGAAAAAAGAAAAAAAATGGTCATCGTTTCAAAGTCATGAGTTCTTTTTCAATTGGCTGTGAGAAGTGAAATTGTTTGCTTGCTTTGTAGTGGTAGTAGTAGTAGTAGTAGTAGTAGTAGTAGCAGCAGCCGCAGCAGCAGTAGTAGTAGCAACAGCAGCAGCAGCAGCAGTAGCAGCCTTGGGGGCTATTTAGCCATTGGATTGGGAACCATCCCAACGCCGACTGTCCTAAAAACACCCTTGGCCGAGAGAGAGGGTGTGTGTGTAACTTGGGCAAAGACACTCTCCACTGTAATCAAATCCCTAGACCAGATTGTCAGGGACAGAAGTTTTCCCTCCTCTGTTGGTTCTGATGGTCGTAATCGGACACGACTGACGGTCATACACCCATACCCCCCCCCCCTCCCCCCCACCTTCTCCATCACTCTGTTTAACTCACTCAGTACGGCCAGTCCTCTCTTCTCCTCTACACAGACCCCTCGGATGTCCAGTGGGTGTCTGAATGACCCAACCTTTAGCTTCCGTCGTCAGAATTGTCTTATTCTTTGTCAACATTCACCTCTTCAGTATAAAAGCCTTCCGCTTGCAATATTTTGATGATGGTAATTGGGGTGAAACGCTGTTAACGTCGTCTCTTTCGCCGTTCGTATGGAAAGAGTTAAAACGGACGCTGTCCCCACGCGCCCTGAAGTGGTTTCCATGACTGTTATTTTATCTCTGAAACCTTACCATCTGGTTTTCTGCGAAAGTTCACACAGGTTGACTGACCGATAACAAAAAGACTTTGGTTGTTCTGGAGAGGAACACAAAAACTGACACTGAGAGAGAGAGAGACAGAGACAGAGAGACAGACAGAGACAGAGACAGAGAGACAAAAACAGAGGGAAGAGAGAGAGAGAGAGAGAGAGAGAGAGAGTGCGTGTGTGAGTTTATGTGTGTCTGTGTCTGTGTGAGTGCGTGTGTGTTTGAGAAGAAGAAGAAGAAAAAGAAGAAGAAGAACAAGAACAAGAACAAGAACAACAAGAAGAAGAAATTCAGTTCAGTTCAGTTTCTCAAGGAGGCTTCACAGCGTTCGGACAAATCCATATACGCTACACCACATCTGCTAAGCAGATACCTGACCAGCAGCGTAACCCAATGCGCTTAGTCAGGCCTTAACGAAAAAAAAAAGAAAAAAAAAAGAAAAGATAGGCAAGATTGATTGACTGATTGATTTGGATACTTATACAGCGCCTATCTTCGGTCGGAGACCAAGCTCTAAGCGCTTGACACACACGGGGTCATTTGCGCAACAGGCTGCCTACCTGGGCAGAGCCGACTGACGGCTGCTACTGGGCGCTCATCATTCGTTTCCTGCGTCATTCAATCACATTTCAGGCACGCACACATACACACTTAGACAGACATGTAACATTTTACGTGTATTACCGTGTCCGTTTTTTTACCCCGCCATGTAGGCAGCCATACTCCGTTTTCGGGGGTGTACATGCTGGGTATGTTCTTGTTTCCATAACCCACTGAACGCTGATATGGATTACATGATCTTTAACGTGCATAATTGATCTTCTGCGTACGTATACACACGAAGGGGGGTTCAGGCACGAGCAGGCCTGCACATATGTTGACCTGGGAGATCGGAAAAATCTCCACCCTTTACCCACCAGGCGCCATCACCAAGATTCGAACCCAGGACCCTCAGATTTAAAGTCCAACGCTTTAACCACTCGGCTATTGCGCCAAGAAAAGGAAGAAGAAGAAGGAGGAGGAGGAGGGGGAGGAGGAGGAGGAGAAGAAGAAGAAGAAGAAGAAGGAGGAGGAGGAGGAGGAGGAGAAGAAGAAGAAGAAGAAGAAGAAGAAGAAGAAGAGGTTCTGAGCTGGAAAAGGAGAGGGCTAATCTGGATCAAAGAACTGGGGTTTTTTTTGGGGGGGGGGGTGTTTTTTTTTGGTCAATGGTATATATTAAGAAATTATGCAGTCTTGTAAAAAAAAAAAAAAAAAAAGAAAAGAAAAAAAAACAACGAAAAGTGGGGGAGGGGTGGGTGGGGGGTGAGGGTGGGGGCGGGGGAGGGGGGAAGGAGAGAGACGGCATGTCTGATGTTCCAATTCGTGGTAGAAGAAGAGCCTTTGTTTTTTTTGTTTTTATTTTATTTTATTGTATTTTATTTTATTTCATTGTATTTTATTTAATTTTATTCTATTTTTGTTTTTATCTTATTTTTTTCTGTTTCTATTTTTATCTTGTTTTATTCTACCTTTATTCTATCTTATTTTAGTTCGTTTCATTTCCTTGTATTTTATTTTATTTCATTTCTTTTTATTTTATTTTATTTCATTTCATTTTATCGATCTATCTATCAATTTTTTTTTCATTGTATTTGTTTTATTTTATTTTATCTTATCTTCTTTCATTTATTCTCTCTCTCTCTCTCTCTCTCTCTCTCTCTCTCTCTCTCTCTCTCTCTCTGTCTATCTCGCTCTGTTTCTACCTGTTTGTCTAACTATCTTTATATCTATCTATCTGTCTGATTGTGTATCTATCTGTCTATCTTTCTGTCTTTCTATCTGTCTGTCTATCTATCTACTTATCTATCTAGCCCTGTTTTTGCCTGTCTTTCTTTATATCTATCTGCCTACCTGTCTACCTATCCATCCATCTATCTGTCTGATCGTCTGTCCATCACACACACACACACACACACACACACACACACACACACACACACACACACACACATATATATATATATATATATATATATATATATATATATATATATATATATATATATATATATATAATTGTAAATAGGTTGTCACATGCAGAGAGACGAGTTGGTTGTCACACACACGCGCGCGCGCACACACACACACACACACACATACACACACACAAACACATTTATATATATCTGTGTGTGTGTGTGTGTGTGTGTGTGTGTGTGTGTGTGTGTGTGTGTGTGTGTGTGTGTGTGTGTGTGTGTGTGTGTGTGTGTGTGTGTGTGTGTGTGTGTGTGTGTGTGCGTGTGTGTGTGTGTGTGTGACAACCAACTCGTCTGTCTGTATGTGACAACCTATTTACAATTTTCAACAGATGTCTTTTTCCGTCTCTCGTTGATATTTTGTTGTTGTTGTTGCTGTTGTTGTTATTGTTGTTTTTATTTATTTATTTTATTTTATTTTTTTAGATAGGCCCTTGATTTAATCAAGCTAATGGTGGCTTTCTTCTTTAACGTCGTGTTCATTATGCTATTCCATGCACTTTCTCCCCCCCCCACCTCACCACCCTTTTCTTTTCTAAAGGGCAGGATAAAAATAAGCTCGCTCTCTCTCTCTCTCTCTCTCTCTCTGTGTCTCTGTCTGTCTGTCTCTGTCTCTCTAGTTTTCTCACTGTCTAGTACTCTCTCTCTCTCTCTCTCTCTGTCTCCCTCCCTCCCTCCCTCCTTACCATTCATCACCACCCTCCACCTCCACAGTCTCTCTCTCTCTCACTCTCTCACTCACTCGCAGTAATGATCGTGGTACCATTAGTCACAGACAGTAGCAGCACAGAAGAATAGGAAGGGGAGAAGGAAAAAAAGAGGAAGAGGAGGAGGAGGAAGAAGAGGAGGAGGAGTAAGAGGTAGAGGAGGAGGAAGAGGTGGAGGAGGAGGAGGTGGAGAAAGAGGAGGAAGAAGAAGATGAGGAGGAGGAAGAGGAGGAAGAGGAGGAGGAAGAAGAGGAGGAGGAGGAAGAAGAGGAGGAAGAGGAGGAGGAGGAGGTGGAAGAGGAGGAAGAGGAGGAGGAAGAGGACGAAGAGGTGGAGAAAGAGGAGGAGGAAGAAGAACAGGAGGAGGAGGAAGAGGAAGAGGAGAAGGAAGAGGAGGAGGAGAAAGAGGAGGAGAAAGATGAAGAGGAAGTGGAGGAGGAGGAAGAAGAGGAGGAGGAAGAAGAAGAGGAGGAGGAGGAGGCGGAAGAGGAGGAAGAGGAGGAGGAGGTGGAGTAGGAGGAGGTGGAGAAAGAGGAGGTGGAAGAAGACGAGGAGGCGGAGGAAGAAGAGGAGGAGGAGGAAGAAGAGGAGGGGAGGAAGAAGAGAAGGAGGAAGAGGAGGAGAAATAAGAAGAGGAGGAGGAAGAGGAGAAAGATATGGAGGAGGTGGAGGAAGAGGAGGAGGAGAAGG
>NC_134893.1:67489630-67497130 GCF_041734735.1 Babylonia areolata | reverse complement strand
AGCACACTCGTGTGCATACGAGTGAACGCAGAAGAAGAAGAAGAAGAATTTATTTATTTATTTATTCGTTTTTACTTTGACTTTTATGAATCCATTCCTCCCCTCTCTCCTTTTCCTACCCTCAACCCCTCATCTCTCTCTCCCCTCTTTCTTCTCTCTCTCTATCTCTCTCTCCCCCCTCTCTCTTTCTCTCCCTCTCTCTCTCTCTCTCTCTAAATATCTCCTCTCTCTCTCCCCATATCTCTTTTCTCTCTCTCTCTCTTCTCTCCTCTTTCTCTCTCTCGCTCTCGTTCCTTCTCTCCCTCTGATTTTCTTTCTGAGTCATCCGCTTTTTAATTTTTTTTTTTATACTCTTTCTGCCTCTCTGTCTGTCTGTCTGCCTGTCTGTCTGCCTGTCTTTCTGTCTCTGTCTTCTCTCTCTCAGGCTCTGTCTATCCCAGTCTCGTCATCTCTCTCTCTCTCTCTCTCTCTCTCTCTCTCTCAATATATATATATAAACTCTCTCTCAATCTCTCTCTCTGTCTCAATACAAATCTCTGTGTGTGTGTGTGTGTGTGTGTGTGTGTGTGTGTGTGTGTGTGTGTGTGTGTGTGTGTGCCTCAATACAAATTCTCTCTCTCTCTCTCTCTCTCTCTCTGTTTCTCTATCTCTCTTTCTCTCACATTCAACCCAATCTCTCTCCCTTTCCTCCACTTCCTGTCTCTCCAGTTCTTTCTTTTATTCAGCCATGGACCCACCCGCACTGAAGGGCATCGAATTTCCTCCTTCGCCTACATCTCCTAGATCTTGGGGACAATGACGATAGTTAGCAGGGCAACAAAATGGGATTTGGAACCATAAATAAAAGTAAAGCTTACTGGTTTGAATTGAACGGCTTTAAAAGAAAAATACAAACAAAAAAACTTATCTGAATCCAGATTCTCTCTCTCTCGCTCTCTCTCTCTCTCTCTCTCTCTCTCTCTCTCTCTCTCTCTCTCTCTCTCTCTCTCTCTCTCTCTCTCTCTCTCTAAGCAGAATTAATGTCAAGTCCATGAACATTATGATATTGCGTGATCAATTCAAGTGTTTTATACCCCTTCCCATGCCCACCCCCCCAGTTCCCTGGTTTTGAATTGTGGTCCATGGCCAATTTTCATTAAAAAAAATTTAAAAAAATTTCTGTTCGTTCGCTCTCTCTCTCTCTTTCGTTCTTGTCTTCTTCCCTCTCTCTTGCCACCCCCCCACCCCCATCTCCCTAATTCTCATTTACTCCATTTTTCACTCTCATGTTCCTGGTCATTGTCGTATTCCATTTTATGTAACCACTCTCTACCTTTTTTTTTTTCTTTTCAACATTTCCTTTTTTTTTCGCCTCCTTAATTGTCGAGAATGAATGGTCTCCAGAACTATGTCAGTGCCCCTACATGTCGTCAGTAAGTTTAACTCTTTCACCGCCAAGCTCGCATTTATGCACAGGCGTGGTAGAGGACCCATGTCACTGAAAGGTGACCATTCATTAGTCTGTTATCCATGAACCTACTGCTCTTAATGTTCGGTGGTAGGATAGGCCATATTTTCTATACATCGCAGGGGGAATCCCCCAGCTATTCTTTAACCACTGTCTTTTCTGTGTTTTTACAACAAGGGAATTTTGTACTCTAAATTGACTGGCGGTGAAAGGGTTAACCCCTTGTCTGCCACTGACGAGTATGCTTGTCAGTGAAGGTATGTCACCACACTTCTTCTTCTTCTTCTGCGTTCGTGGGCTGCAACTCCCACGTTCACTCGCATGTACACGAGTGGGCTTTTACGTGCATGACCGTTTTTACCCCGCCATGTAGGCAGCCATACTCCGCTTTCGGGGGTGTGCATGCTGGGTATGTTCTTGTTTCCATAGCCCACCGAACGCTGACATGGATTACAGGATCTTTAACGTGCGTATTTGATCTTCTGCATGCATTTACACACGAAGTGGGTTCAGGCACTAGCAGGTCTCCACATATGTTGACATGGGAGATCGTAAAAATCTCCACCCTTCACCCACCAGGCGCCGTCACCGTGATTCGAACCCGGGACCCTCAGATTGAAAGTCCAACGCTTTAACCACTCGGCTATTGCGCCCGTCTGCCACCACACTGAGATAAGACTGAATCTCTCTGTCATCATTTGTTTTTTATCTGGGCTTCTTCCACTTTTATTATTTGGACTGCACTGCTTTTGTTCAACACAGTCAGTTATACTGACAATATATGATAGTCAGTCGTGTCCGACTATGACCATCAGAACAGCAGAGGAGGCAACTGCTGTTCCGACTATTTGGGATGGAATTTTATTATAGTGGAGAGTGTCTTGCCCGAGTACATCCCCACTCTCTCGGCCAAGAGCGTTTTAGGACAGTCGGCGTTGGGATGGTTCCCAAAGGCCAACTAGCTCACAAGGCTGCAGCACTAAGAGCCAGTGCAATTTTGCCTCCTAGTTTGAGAGTCATAGTCTTTCACAAAAAGACTAAGCTGTAAATGGTTTCCCATTGACTGGAGAAACCATTGATAATACAGCTCTCACTTTGCTGCTGGCCCAAATGTAAACTTACGTCAATCTGTAATAATAATTATAAGCCGAGTGTTGGGCCTTATACTGACTAAATAGCACTTAAAATGTATGCCTCAATGATCTCATTTCACCCAACGTTCGGCAGTTAAGGTTTTAATAACCCTTCTTTTCTTCTTGTTCTGAATCTTTTTCTTCTCCTCCACCTCCCCCTCCCCTCCTCCCCGTCCTCCTCCTCCTTATTCTTCTTCTTGTTCCTCTTTTTTGTTCTTGTCCTCCTCCTCCTCCTCCTCTTCCTCTTCCTCTTCCTCTTCTTCTTCTTCTTCTTCTTCTTCTTCTTCTTCTTCTTCTTCTTCTTCTTCGTCAGATTCCAGTTATATCTCTCTTCAAGTCTAAATTGAAAATACTTCTATTCGATACATTTGATTAACCTACTCGCATTTTTTTTTTTTTTTTTTTTTTTGCAAATGCTTGCTTATAATCGGTCCACTTGCTGCCATGCCATGAAGAATGGAAAGTTGAATGTGTGCGTGATCGTGCCAGCAAACGAACAAATGTAAGTGCGTGCGCGCGTGTGCGGGCGTGAGTGTGTACGTATGTCTTTGTTTGGCTGTTTTATTGTGTGTGTGTGTGTGTGTGTGTGTGTGTGTGTGTGTGTGTGTGTGTGTGTGTGTGTGTGTGTGTGTGTGTGTGTGTGTGTGCGTGTGCGCACATATGTACGTGATGATATAACAATTCTTCTTTTTATTGCTTTGTTATTCCAGTTACTGTTTTCATCCGTCGTTATCGTTTTATCTTTTTTTTTTCATTTTTATTTCTTTATTCTTATTTGTTTGTGTCGTTAAATGGGCAGAATTGTTAAAAAAAAAAAAGAAAAAAAAAAGAGAGAAAAAAAGAGAAAAAAAGAGAAAAAAAAAAGAAAAAAAGAGAGAAGCCTTTACTGTGCCTAATTCTTTGCCCATTAAAGATTCAATCAATCAATGAAGCAATCAATTTCCTCCTCCTCCTCCTCCCTTTCCTCCTCCTCTTTCCTCCTCCTCCTTCTTCTTCTTCTTTCTCAACCACCCCCCCCCATCCCCACTTTCTATTCTCACGCTCTTCCTCCCTCCCCCTTTCTATCTCACCCTCTTCCTCCCTCCCCCTTTCTATCTCACCCTCCCTCCCCCTTTCTATCTCACCCTCTTCCTCCCTCCCCCTTTCTATCTCACCCTCTTCCTCCCTCCCCCTTTCTATCTCACCCTCTTCCTCCCTCCCCCTTTCTATCTCCCCCTCCCTCCCCCTTTCTATCTCACCCTCTTCCTCCCTCCCCCTTTCTATCTCACCCTCTTCCTCCCTCCCCCTTTCTATCTCACCCTCTTCCTCCCTCCCCCTTTCTATCTCACCCTCTTCCTCCCTATCTCTCGTTTACTCCCTGTGTGTCCCTTCCCCTATCTTTTCCTCTCCCTCTCTATCTCCGCCCCGACCCCCCCCCCCCCCTGTTCTCTCTCTCTATCCCCCTCTCTGTCTCTGTTTTTTTGTGTTTTTGTTTGTTTGTTTGGTTGTTTTTTTGTTTTTTGTTTTTTCAATTCCATTTTTATCTATTTTGCACCATTTTGATCTGATTAGTACTTACTATGTCACCAGAGCTTTTCAGTTAATGACATTAAACATTTCAGTGTTCAGGGTTCAGTGTCCTCTCTGTCTCTCTCTGTCTCAATGTCACGTATTGTCCAATGTATAACTCTGCATGTCAACGCCTCAAAATGCAGGGTGCGCGTGACGAACTTTTGTTTTAACCCCTTACCGACCCCAAGTCCTTTTGTATTGTGGCCCAAGGCCCATGTACGTTAAAACAGTTCTGAGTTCTGAGTTCTCTGTCTCTGTCTCTCTCTCTCTCTGTCTCTCTGTCTCGGTTTGTCTATTTGTCTATTTCCTTCTCGCTTTCCATCTCTCGGCCAAAGTGCTAATATCTTCACCGTTGGAAAATAAAGATTCATTCATTCAGTCATTCATTCATTCTCTCCTCTTCAATCCCTATTTTACTGTAGCTTCTCCCTCCTCTTTTTCGCCCCCCCCCCCCCCCCCCCCCCCCCCCCACCGCCACCCACCCTGACTCCCCGCGGGCCCCCATCTCTCACCTTTTTGTCTCCCGTCCCCCCCCCCTTCCCCACAACCCTCCAATCCCTCTCTCTTTCCCCCCTCTCTCCTCTCTCTCTCTCCCTCTCTCTCTCTTCTCCCCCTCTCTCTCTCTCGTCTTCTCCCCCTAATTCTCACTAACTTGTTTCCCCCCTCTCTCTCTCCCCGTTCTCTCTCCCCCTCTCTCTTCCCCTCTCTCCCCCTCTCTCTCTGTGCCTCGCTCTCCCCCTCTCTCTCTCCCTCTTCCCCCCTCTCTCTCTCCCCCTTCTTCTCCCTCTTTCCCTCTGCCCCCTTCCTCCTCTGTCTCTCCTCTCTCTTACCCCCCCTCTCCTCTCTCTCTCCCTCCCTCTCTCTCTTCCCTCTCTCTCTCCCTCCCTCTCTCTCCCCCTCTCTCTCTCCCTCCCTCTCTCTCCTTCCCTCTCTCTCTCTCCCTCCCTCTCTTCCCTCTCTCCCTCCCCCTCTCTCTCTCTTCCCTCTCTCTCTCCCTCCCTCTCTTCCCTCTCTCCCTCCCCCTCTCTCTCTACCTCCCTGTCTCTCTTCCCTCTCTCTCTCCCTCCCTCTCTCTCCCCCCTCTCTCTCTCTCACTCTCACTCATCCACTCCCCCATCTTTCACTTACTCCCCCCCAACCCCCAAATCCCTCTCTTAGTCTTTGTAGTATTCTCTTTCCTTGTAACCAGTTTCATTTTCACTTCCTTCTTCTTGCTTCCTAACCATCGAGTATTAATGGATTCGAGAACTCTACCAAGTGCCCCTACATGTCAATGACTGCGAGCAAGCCAGAGAGAGAGAGAGAGACGCTCCCTGACCTCTTTTCTTCTTGTTCATGTTCTTTCTCACCAGTCCCCCCCCCCCCCATTTCTTTCTTCGCTCTCTTCCTTCCCCTCCTCTTCCTCTCCCCCCCCCCCCCCCCGGCCCCCCACTTACTTGTCTCTCCCCCCCCTCTCTCTTCCCTCCCCCCCCTCTCTCTCTCGTAGTCTCCCCCTAAATTCTCACTAACTCTCACTTCCCCTCTCTCCCCCTTCTCTCTCTCTCACCCTCTCTCTCTCTCCCTGCCTCGCTCTCCAACTCTCTCTCTCCCTCTTCCCCCCTCTCTCTCTCTCTGCCCCTCTCTCTCTCCCTCGCTCTCTTCCTCCCCCTCCTCCCGCCCCCCCACCCACCTTCCTTTCTTCGCCTCTCTGACTCTCTATCTCTCATTAATTTTAGTTTCCCCATACCCCCTCCATCTTTGTCTCCCTCTCTCTGTCCTTCTCTCTCTCTCTTTCTCTCGTCTTCTCCCCCTAATTCTCACTAATTTGTCTCTCCCCCTCTCTCTCTTCCCTCCCCCTCTCTCTCTCGCCTTCTCCCCCTAATTCTCATTTACTTGTCTCCCCCCCTCTCTCTCTCTCTCCCCCTTCTCTCTCCCCCTCTCTCTTCCCCTCTCTCTCACTTCTCTCTCTCTCTCTCTCTGTGCCTCGCTCTCCCCCCCCTCTCTCTCTCCCTCTTCTCCCTCTTTCCCTCTGCCCCCTTCCTCCTCTGTCTCTCCTTCTCTCTCTTTCCCCCTCTCTCCTCTCTCTCTCTCTCTCTCCCTCCCTCTCTCTCTTCCCTCTCTCTTTCCCTCCCTCTCTCTCCCCCTTTCTCTCTCCCTCCCTCTCTCTCCTTCCCCCCTCTCTCTCTCCCTCCCTCTCTTCCCTCTCTCCCTCCCCCTCTCTCTCTACCTCCCTCTCTCTCTTCCCTCTCTCGCCCCCCTCTCTCTTCCCTCTCTCTCTCTCTCCCCCCTCTCTCTCTTCCCCCCTCTCTCTCTCACTCTCACTCATCCACTCCCCCATCTTTCACTTACTTCCCCACCCCCCACACCCCACCCCCCCAAATCCCTCTCTTAGTCTTTGTAGTATTCTCTTTCCTTGTAACCAGTTTCATTTTCACTTCCCTCTTCTTGCTTCCTAACCATCGAGTATTCATGGATTCGAGAACTCTACCAAGTGCCCCTACATGTCATCAATGACTGCGAGCAAGCGAGAGAGAGAGACGCTCCCTGACCTCTTTTCTTCTTGTTCATGTTCTTTCTCACCAGTCCCCCCCTTTCTTTCCTCGCTCTCTTCCTTCCCCTCCTCTTCCTCTTCCTCCCCCGCCCCCCCGGCCCCCCCACTTACTTGTCTCTCCCCCCCTCTCTCTCTCTTCCCCCCCCTCTCTCTCTCGTAGTCTCCCCCTAAATTCTCACTAACTCTCACTTCCCCTCTCTCCCCCTTCTCTCTCTCTCACCCTCTCTCTCTCTCTCTGCCTCGCTCTCCAACTCTCTCTCTCCCTCTTCCCCCCTCTCTCTCTCTGTGCCCCTCTCTCTCTCCCTCGCTCTCTTCCTCCCCCTCCTCCCCCCCCACACACCCACCTTCCTTTCTTCGCCTCTCTGACTCTCTATCTCTCATTTAGTTTCCCCATACCCCCTCCATCTTTGTCTCCCTCTCTCTGTCCTTCTCTCCCTCTCTCTCTTTCTCTCGTCTTCTCCCCCTAATTCTCACTTACTTGTCTCTCCCCCTCTCTCTCTTCCCTCCCCCTCTCTCTCTCGCCTTCTCCCCCGAATTCTCATTTACTTGTCTCCCCCCCCCTCTCTCTCTCCCCCTTCTCTCTCCCCCTCTCTTTTCCTCTCCCACTTCCTCTCTCCTCACCATCTCTCTCTGTGCCTCCTCTCCCCCTCTCTCTCTCCTCTTCCTCTCTCTCCCCCTCTCTCTCTCTCTCCCCCCTCTCTCTCTCCCCCCCTCTCCCTCCCTCTCTCTCCCTCTTCTCTCTCCCTCTCTCCCCCTCCTTCTCCCTCTTTCCCTCTGCCCCTTTTCCTCCTCTGTCTCTCCTTCTCTCTCTTACCCCCCCCCCTCTCCTCTCTCTCTCC
>NC_134893.1:67467130-67474630 GCF_041734735.1 Babylonia areolata | reverse complement strand
GGCCAAGTATCGATGCCCGACGGATTGGAAAGACTAACGAACCGTATTGATCTGACAAGGAAAGTGGCAGAATGGTGAAGATGCTCATCTGTCATTAGAGTGTCCTTCAGGGGTCTAGGGTCGAATCCCATCTCTCGCCCATTCACCCACGTTTGACTGGAAAATTCAAACTGAGCGTCTGGTCATACGGATGAGACGATAAACTGAGGTCCCGTGTGCAAGCACGCACTTGGCACACTGAAAAAGAACACAGGGCAACAAAAGTATTGTTTACTGGCAAAGTTACTGTAGCAGAAATCCGCTCTGGTAATATAAACAAAACAGTCTCAAAGCCTGTGGCCTTTCATGCCCTGCTCTCATGGTGACCTCAGTTTCGATACCCCTCCACTTCTGTACTTGGGGTGAGTCCTGTCAATGTCTTCAGTGTCGGCAGATTCGTGTGTGTGTGTTGGGGTGGGGGAGGGGGAACGGGGGGGGGGGGGGTGTTGTTTGGGCGACGTGGCGGCAGTTTCCACTCTGCGGAGGAGAGGGGGGGGGGGGGGGGGGGGGGGGGGGGGGGGGGGGGGGGGGGGACGGACGCGCGCTCAGACTGGTTCCGCGACTGGGCCATTATTGTCGTTAGTAGGAGGCTTAGCAGGTGGTGTCCTAAGCACGTTAAATCAGAAGTGACTCAGCAGCAGTGCACGGTCTCCTCTGGTGTGTGGTCTCCTGGCGACCTAACATCGATGGTTCCCTGCGGGCGGACTGCCGACGCTGGAACTGTGGCGGACGAACCCGGGTGTGACCGTGTATGGGGAAATCTAAATGAATGAGCGGCGTGGGAGTAATACCACTGAATTGGTGCAGATAATGGGGCAGCAAAAAAAACAACAAAAACAAAACAAAACAAAACAAAAACAAGAGAGGCAAGGCCTTCAAGACTCACTTGTGATACACTTAAAAAAAATCCAAGCTTTTTATGTATTGAGTATAATTTCAAAATGTAATGTTTAAGATGAGAAAGATCAGTTTAAAGCAAATTAAGTCCCCTAGCATTAATTACAGAGTAATTTCCCTTTTTCACTATCTGCACCAAAACGTTTGCAAAATAAATAAAACTTCCATGCTTAGCAAAAGAAGTTCCTGTTTGAAAAAAAAAAAAAAAAGATCTTAATGACTGCTCTTGTTGTTGGGTCAGAATATCAGATCAAAGTGCCAAGTTTAGAGAATTCAAAAAAATATAAATATAACAGTAAATGCAGTTTGCATATAATTAGGCTTCATTTTTTTTCTTTTTTTGTTTTTTTTGTGCCCATCCCAGAGGTGCAATATTATTTCGAACAAGATGACTGGAAAGAACTGATTTTTTCCTATTTTTATGCCTAATTTGGTGTCAACTGAAAAAAAGTATTTGCAGAGAAAATGTCAATGTTAAAGTTTACCACGGACACACAGACACAGACACACACAGAGACAGACAACCGAACACCGGGTTAACTCTCTCCATACGAACGGCGAAAGAGACGACGTTAACAGCGTTTCACCCCAATTACCACCATCAAAATATTACAAGCGGAAGGTTCTCATACTGAAGAGGTGAATGTTGACAAAGAATACCACAATTCTGACGACGGAAGCTAAAGGTTGGATCATTGAGATAACTACTGGACATCCGAGAGGTCTGTGTAGAGGAGAAGAGAGGACTGGCCGTACTGAGTGAGTTAAAACAAACAAACAAACCCGCTCTGGGTGGTTCCCAAACGCCAACTAGCCCCCCCCAAGGCTGCAGCACGAAGAGCCATCGCAATTGCAGTTTTTGTCTCCTAGTTTGAAGAGTTAGAGTCCTTCACAAAAGACTGAGCTGCACATAACTTGTATTGTATTGTATTGTATTGTATTGTATTGTTATCATTTGCCTCAATAGATGTCTGTGTGAAATTCGGGTTGTTCTAGAACCCCAAGGAGAGCGCGTCGATACAATGGAGCGCCATTTTTGTTGTTGCTTTTTTGGGTTTTTTTTTTGTTTTTGTTTTTTTGTTCCTCGTTAGCAGAATTTGATTTCTAACAGTCATCCAACTTTCTATCTGTTTGTCTGTTTGTTTCTCTGTGTGTGTGTGTGTGTGTGTGTGTGTGCCTTTCTCTCTCTCTCTGTCTCTTTGTCTCTGTAACTCTCTTTGTCTCTATCTCTCTCTCCCTGTCTCTGTCTGTCTGTCTGTCTATCTGTCTGCCTGTTTGTGTCAATGTTTGTGTCTGTGTCTCTCTCTGTGCCTTTTTCTCTCTCTCTCTGTCTCGTTCTCTTTGATTCTCTCTTCGTCTCTCTTTGTCTCTGTCTCTCTCGCCCTATCTCTGTCTGTATCTGTCTGTCTGTTTGTGTCATTGTCTGTGTCTCTGTCTCTCTGTGCCTTTTTCTCTCTCTGTCTCTCTTTCTCCTCTCTGTCTCTGTCTGTCTGTCTGTCTGTCTGCTTGTCTCTACCTGTCTATCTGTCTGCCTGTTTGTGTCATTGTCTGTGTCTCTCTCTGTACCTTTCTCTTTCTCTGCCTGTCTCTCTGTCTCTGTTTCTGTCTGTCTCTGTCTCTCTCTGTTTCTGTCTCTGTATCTCTCTCTCTCTCTTTGTTTCTCTCTGTGCCTTTCTCTCTCTCTATCTCTCTCTTTGTCTCTTTCTGTCTCTGTCTCTTTCTCTGTCTCTGTCTGTCTCTCTGTCTCTGTTTCTGTGTCTGTCCCTCTCTCTCTTTCAATCGATATTGGTGCACGACATCTAATCGGAGCATAATATTGACCTCAATACTCGTGACATTTCCAGATTTCACAATAACTTGTGTCTTTTTTTTTTTTTTGGAGGGGGGGAGGGGGTGTGGTGGGGGGCGAGGCGGGGGCTGGGGGGGGATGGGGGGGGGGGAGGGGGGGGGGGGGCACTAGCAATTGTGTTTCTATCTAACCCAGGCAACTCAAAACACTGTGTTGTGCAATCGACGCAAGCTTTTGATGTGGCCCTATACAGCTTCGATCCAAACAGGACTTGAATCGCTTTCGAAGTCATGAGGGAAAAAAAACCAAAACAAACAGTTTTGATTGTTTGTTTGTTGTTGATTAATTTTGAGGTTGCTGTCCCTTTTGTTGTTTACAAGGAGGAAAGGGTTGCAGAATAGTTTAATCCGCGTGTGTGGGGTGGGTGGAGGGAGGGTGGGTGCGGGTGTGTGCTGATTATCTGGTTGCGGTTTTCCGCAATTTATCTTTATTCTTATCTTGTCTGTCTATTATAATCAATGTGCAGTATAGTAGGCTATGTTTATAATTATATTCAAATAATGTTTTTTAATTCTTTCTGTTTTTACATTAAGAATACTAGTTATTACCTGCAGTGTGTGGATGTATGTTTGAAACGGTGTATGTGATATTTGCTTTTACATTTGTATCTTCGTAATATTCGTAAAAAAGCTGTTGTTGACTTTTACAGTTATGGTCCCCATGTTGTTTACTTGTCTATGTTGTGATAGTGCACCTGACCAAATTTCTCCAGTTGGAGATAATAAAGTTATTCTTATCTTATCTTATCTGCCACCTGAGTGTTCGCGAAGGTCTGAGTTCGAATCCCGCTCGCACCCCTTCTTTCTCCTATGATTGACTGACCGTAAAAATCAAACTGACCGTCTAGCCATCCGGATGAGACGATAAACCGGGGTATCAAGTGCAGCAAGCACTTAAGAAAAAAAAATAAAATAAAAGCAACAAGGTAACAATGTGTTGTCTTCTAGTAAACTTCTATAGACGAAATCTACTCTGATAAGTACACAAAAGAGTTCAGAACCCGGTGGGTGAGTCCGTGTTTGTAAAAACGCTTAAAGTTTGGTCTCTGACCAAGGAGAGGCGCTATATAAGTATCTATATCAATCATCAAAGGAGCAAAATGGTTGACAAGAGCATCATTAATATGATAGACTTGCAAGCTCCCACTCCCGTTGTTATCGCTACCACTCGTGCAGAGATAAGGAGTTTTTTTTTTAAGGTTAAAAGTTAAACCTAAATTATTTTCTAACGATTCCCGATCTTCTTTATGAAAAATCATGACTCGGGAATAGGATTTTCTCTCTTTCTCTCTGTCTCTGTTTGTCTGTCTGTCTCTCTATCTATATATCTCCGTGTCGTCCACAAAATGCTACAGAAAACCCTACACTATTTTGATTCACCCTCGGAAAATGTCAGACATAGACCAAAATAACAGATTAGGAAAATTGGAAACGGCGTGTGTTAATGGAATGGTCTTTTCTTTTGTTAATGTTTTCTGGTACTGATGCTAATGTTTTCGTAGTAAACGTTTTGGCTGTTCTGCAAAAATCCACAACACACCAATTCATATTGATTATTGTATTGTGTGTGTGTGTGTGTGTGTGTGTGTGTGTGTGTGTGTGTGTGGAGGGGGTGGGGGGGTGGCGTGGGGGTGGTGGTGGTGGTGGATGTTTTGGGGAACTTGTTAGTTTATCTAGTGTATTCATCTAGGATCGACTGCAAGGGAGAGAGAGAGAGAGAGAGAGAGAGAGAGAGAGTGACAGACAGACAGACAGAGGCAGGGACAGGGAGAGAGACTGAGACAGAAACAGAACGAACGAACTTTTTTTTAAAGAAAGGGAAGTGGTATAAGCATGCATATGTTTTGTTCTTTATATATATATAGGATATATTTATATTTATTTATTTATTTATTTATACCCAGCCCTCAAGGCAAAGATAAATGAAATCAGAATACTCACAAAATAACAAAATGTTACAGAAATACAAACATGACATTTCAAATACACTCAAACACACAGTAAACATTTAGAGGTACATAATCAAAATTACTACTTGCATTCGTGACAAAAAAGAGAAGAAAATAAATATACATTTGACGGGAATGGACATCTAAGAAAATTAATGTTTAATCTTGGAAAGCTGATAGATCAGAGACAGAGAGAGACTGAGGCAGAGACAGAGACAGAGAGGGAGGAGGGGAAATGGGGAGAGAAACAGACAGAGAACTCCCAAAGCTTAAATTCGTTTCATTGCATTGACATCTGACCTTTTACAATGGGAGTGGACATGTAGGCCCAACACTCGGCTTATATCACAGATTAACAGAAGTTTATATTTGGGCCAACAGCAGAGTGAGAGCTGTATTATCAATGGTTTCTCCAGTCAATGGGAAATTATTTACAACTTAGTCTTTTGTGAAGGACTATGGCTCTCAAAATAGGAGGCAAAATTGCACTGGCTCTTAGTGCTGCAGCCTTGTGAGCTAGTTGGCCTTTGGGAACCATCCCAACTCCGATTGTCCTAAAACCCTCTTGGCCGAAAGAGTGGGGATGTAACTTGGGCAAGACACTCTCCACTATTATCAAATTCTAGGCCAAATGATCGGAACAGCAGTTGCCTCCTCTGCTGTTCTGATGGTCATAGTTGGACATGGCTGACTATCATATTCACCTTCACCTTCACCTATCCCGTAGTCTTGTGGACCGTTGGGGCGCCACAGGTGATCTGGCAACCAGCATCCTCCAATCCTCTCGGTTTTCTGACCTCCTGAGTGTATCGCTCAACCTCAAGCCCCGTCCATTCTGGGATGTTGTCCTCCCATCTCTTCCTCTGTCTGCCTCTCCTTCTCCCCCCTTGCACTGTGCCCTGCAGGAATGTCTTGGCAAGCCCTGATGATCTCATGACATGGCCATACCATTTGTGCTTGCGTCTCTTGACCAAGGTCAACAGGTCTTCGTAGGGCCCAATGACTTGCCTGATTCTGTTTCGAACTTCTTCGTTCGTGATATGATCTTTGTAGGAGATGCCCAGGAGTCTTCGAAAGCATCTCATCTCAATGGACTGTATTCTCTTTTCTATTTCAGCTGTTAAGGTCCACGATTCACATGCATACAAGAGTATTGATGTCACCAGGGTACACATCAGTCTGAGACTATCATATACGGACAATCAAAAGGTTGAACGTCCTGTACCCACTCTCGGGCATTGGCTCAGCGAATTCATATGATGGTGATGATGATATGAGTGATTATATAGGTCGGAGGCCAAGCTCTAAGTGATTCACAAACAGGAGTCATTTTGAATACCAGGCTGCCTATCTAGGAAGAGCCGACTGATAGCTGCCATTTGGGCGCTCGTCATTCGTTTCCTGTGTTTATTCAAACAGGTTTCAGTTACACTCACACGTACTACACACTCATACAGACATGTGACATTTTACGTGTATGGCCGTTTTGTTCATTTACCCCGCCATTTAGGCAACCATACTCCGTTTTCGGGGGTGTGGATGCTAAGTATGTTCTTGTTTCTATAACTCACCGAACGATGACACGGATAGCAGGATTTCTAACGTGCGTGTTTGATCTTCTGCGTGCGTACACACACGAAGGGGTTTCAGGCACTAACAGGTCTACAAAATAATTATGTTGACCTAGGAGATCGGAAATATCTGCCCCACCACCACTACCACTACCCTACCATCACCAGTACCACCACCACCACCACCACCATTACCACGACTACTACCATTGCCACCACTACTATCATCACTACCACCATTCCATCACCACCACAACCACCATCACAACCGCAACCACTACCACCACCCCCACAACCACCACCACCACCACCACAACCACTCCCACCACCACCACCATCACAAAAACAACAACTACCACCATCACCACCACCACCACCACCACCATTACCACGACTACTACCATTGCCACCACTACTATCATCACTACCACCATTCCATCACCACCACAACCACCATCACAACCGCAACCACTACCACCACCATCACAACCACAACCACTACCACCACCATCACAACCACCACAACCACAACCACAACCACTACCACAACCACTACCACCACCACCACCATCACAAAAACAACAACTACCACCATCACCACAACCACAACAAATACCACAACCACTACCACCACCACCACAACCACTACCACCGTCACACAAACCACACACCACTCACCACCACCACCACAACCACACCACCACAACCACACCACTACCACCCACCACCACACCACCCCACCACTATCACCCACCACCACAACCAACCACCACATCACAACCACTACCACCACCACAACCACAACCACACACCACAACCACCACCACCACCACCACACCACACACTACCACAACCACTACCACCACCAAACCACAACCACACCACTACCACCACACACACCACACCACCACCACAACCACAACCACTACCACCACAGCATACCACCACCACCACCACCACCACCACCATACCACCACCACTACCACCACAACCACAACCACTACACCACAATCACAACCACACCACTACCACTACCACCACCACCACCACCACCACTACCACTCACCACACCACACACACCACCACCACACAACCACCACCACCACCACACAACCACCACCACCACTACCACCACCACACACAACCACTACCACCACAATCACAACCACTACCACCACCACCACAACCACTACCAC
>NC_134893.1:67442130-67452130 GCF_041734735.1 Babylonia areolata | reverse complement strand
GTGTGTGTGTGTGTGTGTGTGTGTACGTGTGTGTGTGTGTGTGTGTGTGTGTGTGTGTGTGCGTCAGGGTAGAGGCGCGGGTTTGGCGGGGATGGGGGTGGGGAGGTGATCGGGGGAGGAGGGGATCGGGGGGGAGGCGGAGGGGGGTGGGAGGTGGGGGGCACATCCGCGAGCTGCCATCTTTATTGAATGTGATTTTCAGATGTGTAGTGGCTGATGTGGCTTGTCATTTTGGATACCCCCTTGCGTATACCAAATGTCTACTTGAAGTCTTCTTTTGCAACATCTCCACTGGCTCCTTGTCTCACGCAGAATAAAGTACAAGATCAGCACTCTATGTTATAGATGTATTCACAAACCTGCCCTTTACCATCTCTGCGGCTGCCTTCACATCTACACTCCATCTCGCTCACTACGATCGGCTTCGGATCCACTCTGTTTACGCATACCCAGATTCAAACACTCGACTGTTGGCCGCCGTTCTTTCTCTGTCTCTGGACCTTGCAAATGGAATGAACTTCCTCTTTCGCTTCGTCAGAGTCTCCATACTCAGCTCTTTCAAATCTGGCCTTAAAACCCACCTTTTCCAAGATAAGCTCCCTTCCCTGCCTCTTCCTTGTCTTTAGTTTCTTCAGTTTTGCGTGTGAATGACTGGTGCGAAAGCGCTTTGATTTGTCTTTGCACAGGATTCAGCGCTACATAAATACCATTGTTATTGTTATTATTAAGCCAGTAACGTGTCTTGATTCTTCCTTTCAAGTCTCTATTTTTTTTCCAAACACACACGGATCATATTAATGTAAAACAGGCAGCCATCTGTCCGATCTGCCTTCGCCCAACTACCTAATGAATATGCAGGTACTAGGACTGTGCCAACTTACACGAGAAGCTAATAATACTGGAATTTGTATGTCATGCGGCCTCAGACGACTAGCACTTATCACAGAAACCGGCTGATATACGCCATGCTGATTTGATCAGGTACTGAGTAAAAGGTTGTATATAAGAAAGAAGCCTTAGACTTCTCATGTTTTATTCCCACTTTGAATGTTCTCTTTGTACTTGTTGTTGTTGTTGTTGTTGTTGTTGTTGTTGTTGTTGTTGTTGTTGTTGTTGTTGTTGTTGTTGTTGTTGTTGTTGTTGTTGTTGTTGTTGTTGTTGTTGTTGTTGTTGTTGTTGTTCTTCTTCTTCTTCTTCTTCTTCTTCTTCTTCTTCTTCTTCTTCTTCTTCTTCTTCTTCTTCTCCTCCTCCTCCTCCTTCTTCTCCGCCTCCTCCCCCTCCCTCCTTCTTTTTCTTGTCCTCCTCCTCCTCCTCCTCCCTCCTCCTCCTCCTCCTTCTTCTTCTTCTTCTTCTTCTTCTTCTTCTTCTTCTTCTTCTTCTTCTTCTCCTCCTCCTCCTCCTCCTCCTCCTCCTCCCCCCTCCTCCTCCTCCTTCTTCTTCTCCTCCTCCTCCTTCTTCTTTTTATCTTCCTCCTCCTCCTCCTTCTTCTTCTTCTTCTTCTTCTCATTGTTGCTGTTGTTGTTCTTGTTCTTCTTCTGGTTCTTGTTTTTTTCTCGTTCTTTTTGTCCTCGTTCTTCTTTTTTTCTTCTCAACAGGTGTCTTTTTGTTCTTGTCACTGCTCTTGTTCTTGGTCTTCCTGTTGTTGTTGTTCTTCTTCTCCTTCTCCCCCTCCTCCTCCTTCTTCTTCCGTTTTTCTTCATGTTTCTGTTCTTGTTGTTGTTCTTCTTGCTTTTGGGGAGGATAATGTCGGTGTTTCCATAACACACCGAACACTGGCACACATTTTATTCATTCATTCATTCATTCATTCATTCATTCATTTATTCATCTATTTATTTATTTGTTTGTTGACTTATTTATTTAGCTATCTATTCATTTATTCATCTATTTATCTATTTAGTTCTATATTCTGTGTGTGTGTGTTTTATCTTCAGTTTAACGTCTATTCACTATAAGTGTTTTTAGACGGAAAGGAGTAAAGAAGTGGATAAAGGAAAGGGAATGTATGTGAATATTAGTGTAAAAAAAAAAAAAAAAAAAAAAATCATGTTATGTAACAGAGGAAAAGTATATTATAAGAAAAAGGTCTAAAGAGATTGTGGTGTGTATTGAATGAGGTGTCATGGGAAGGAGAATATGTATATGCATATCAACAAGTATTAACCTATAACAATGTAAATATAAATAACAACATTAATTATAACACATCAAAGGAGGATACGAACTGGACTGGAGTTTAAAATTTCCGAAAACATTCTAAGCAATGAATAATCATTCAAAATCTTTTCAGTGGCTAATGAAATATTGGAAGAAAAGTCATCAAACTACATCTTTAGGAATTAACGGTCTTATGCTCGGACAATGAATGAGTAGATGACTTACAGTTATTTGCTTACCGCATACACATTTTATATTTTTAGAAAATTTTGTACGAAAGGCATTTAAACGAATTCTATACATTAGACTTGTAATTTGTCTTGAATGTGCTGCTGGTGTCAAATTTAGAAAATGTTTGGGATTAGCTGCATTCTTTGTGTTTATACAACATTGGTAATATTGATTATTTGAATCTATAAGTAATTTCTTAAATCGATTTCTAGAGACATTTTCTATACAACTAATGTATTCATGTAGATCTAACTGGATGTCAAGTTGTATTGCGCCTTCGAAATTACGTGCTGCTCTTCTAGCTGCTTGGTCTACCCACTCATTTGAAGATATTCCACAGTGCGAAGGTACCCAACAGAAAGTTAATTTAATGCCCTGTTTTGTCAGTTGGTGAATAATATGTTTTATTTCCATTGTCATCTCTATTCGCTTCTTTGAATTTGGAGATTCTATAGCTTTTAATACTGACTTCGAGTCTACACATAATAGAATTTCACTGACAGTTTTCGGAATGTCTGAAATATAATTTAAGGCCATAAGTATGGCTATAAGTTCAGCTGTGAAAATGGAATATTGTCTACCAATATAGTATAATTTTTCTAATCTAAATGAAGGAATTACAAAAGCCGCTCCTGAATTACCATCTTCTAGAACAGATCCGTCCGTGTATATTTTTAGATAATTAGAATATTGATTTTCTATATGGGAGAGCACTTCAGGTTTTAACAAAAATGGTGACTGGTTCTTGGATAAATCTGTATAATCCATGTCAAAGGTAGCTTTACACTGCTCCCATTCAGGGACTGGTGAAAAAAGTAGGTATTTTTGCAATTTGCTTGTCTCTTGATTCCGTAGCACTAATGTGTGTGTGTGTGTGTGTGTGTGTGTGTGTGTGTGTGTGTGTGTACACATGAAAGGGGGGGGTCGACGTACGTTCAAGCACTGACAGAACACCACATATGTTGAGCAAGGGAGATCGGAACAATCTTCACCCGTAACCAACCCACCAGGAGATGCCATCCCATTTATTCCAGGGGGTGCGCGGAGGGGGGCGGGGGGGGGGGGGGGGGGTAAAATTCACAGGGTACATAATATAGAGCTCGTCCTGTCCAAGTGTCACCTCCACCAACTCCCAACTCCTACCCCACCCCCCACCCCCACCCCCCGCACGCTCCTTCGGAATTACAAAGGTTGTGTTACTCAACAATGCGATTAGACAACCGGGAACTGGTAATCTCCCTTTAAATGAGGAAGCTCGTTTCGGTTGGGGGGCGGGGGGGTGGGGCGGGAGGGTGAGGGGGTGTGGAGTGGGGAGGGGAGGGAAGGGGTCCAAGGGAGGGGGGGATGGTGGTGGTGGTGGTGGAAAGGGATAATGGAGCTTTCGTCTAACGAACTTCATTGTCAAGACAAGGCAAGGCAAGACAAGACTAGGCAAGGCAAGGCAAGGCAAGGCAAGACAAGACAAAATAAGGCAAGGCAAGACTAGGCAAGGCAAGACAAGGCAAGGCAAGGCAAAGCAAGAAAAGGCAAGGCAAGGCAAGACAAGACTTGGCAAGACAAGACAAGACAAGGCAAGGCAAGACAAGGCAAGGCAAGGCAAGACAAGACACGTTAAGACGACTTTCCCCCAGTGAAACCTCGTAGGGCTAGGTGCGGGGCTATATCAACATTAAATATTTTTTCATAAAACTGATACACACTATGGACCACATTTGGCTTTGTAGCCATTCACACAATGGCCAGACTAGATGATTGCTTTAGAAATACATAATATAGAGGAAGAAACAAGGAAAGAAGCATACAAACAAACAATCAAACAAACAAACCATCAAAAGAGTGTGTCAGCGGCATGCAACAGATTCAGCATTGCTCGCTGCATGCATGCCAAATGCGAATGGGCACTCATCCCACAAAGCAAACGTGGCAAATGCGTTCCACTGCATTGCATGGATAATTTGTTAGAAACCTTGTACTGCATTGTATTGTATTGTATTGTATTGTATTGTATTGTATTGTATTGTGGTGGACTGTATTGTGGTTGACTGCATTGTATTGCATTGTATTATTTTGCATTGAAATGCATTGTACTGTATTATGCTGTAGTGTACTGTGTTGATTCGTTGTATTGTATTGTACTGAATTGTATTGTACTGCATTGTACTGTGTTGAGTTGTATTGTGTTGTATTTTGCGTTGCGTTGCGTTGCTTTGCATTCTACTGTACTGTACTGTACTGTACTGTCCTGTATTGTGCAGTACTGTACTGCATACACTGCTGTGTCGTATCGTATCGTATCGTTTTGTAATAATATTACTCCTTTGTCACAACATATTTCTCTGTGTGAAATTCTGGCTGCTCTCGTCAAGGAGAGCGCGTCGATTCAGGAAGGTAGGCGCCACCCACATTAATTCATGTTCGTTGTTCCACTTGCAAGTGGATTTGCCTTCCCCCAACAAAGTGGATTACTTCCCTCGTGCGCTAAGTGCATGCTGGGCTTACACTACACACGTGACTTCCGGTTATCGTCTCATCCGAATGACTGAAGAATTAGATCACGGATTACACTTCCTGTCTTCTGTCCTGGGCTTCTCGCATCTCGAACACGTCACGTTCTCCAGACCATCACTCAACATACAGGGCCACACGACGACGACCTACTGGCCATCGTGAAGAAACGGAAACACACTGAAAATTAATGGTATCCATGTCAGCGTTCGATGGGTTACGGAAACAAGAACATGCTCAGCATGCACACCCTCGAAAACGGAGTACGGCTGCCTACATGGCGGGGGGTAAATATACAAAACGATCATACTCGTAAAAGCCTGCTCGTTTGCATACGAGTGAACATGGGTGTTGAAACCCACGAACGAAGAAGAAGAAGAAGAAATGGTATGGTCATATCACAAGGTCAAACGGCCTTGCCAAAGCCATCCTCCAAGGAACGGTAGAGGGGAAGAGAAGAAGAAGAAGAAGAAGAAGAAGAAGAAGAAGAAGAAGAAGAAGAAGAAGAAGAAGAAGAAGATTGATTGATTGAATCTTTAATGGGTAAAGAATTAGGCACAGTAAAGGCCTTTTTACAATTCTGCCCATTTAACGACATAAAAAAATAAAGAACGAACGACACAAAACTTAAAAATAAAGAAATAAACTGAAATAAAATAATAAGAACGACGAATAAGAATAGGAACTTGAATAGTCTATTAAAGGTAACAAAGCGATGACAAACTGGAACAACTGGTACATTACATGTACATAGGTACTTACACACACCACACACACACACACACACACACACACACACACACACACACACACACACACACAAAATTATAAAACAAGCAACAAAGACATACGTACACATTCACGCCCACACACTCAAACACACACAAACACACACACGCACTTACTGTTCACACATACACATACATTCAATTTTTCATTCATCATGGCATGGCAACTAGTGGACTGAGTACAAGCAAGCATTTGCAAAAGACCGCGAGTAGGTTAATCAAATGTATCGAATAGAAATATTCTTATCTTAGTTTTAAAGAGAGATATGGCTGGAAGAAGAAGAAGAAGAAGAAGAAGAAGAAGAAGAGGCAGAGGAAAGAAAGAAAAAAAAAGTCTAAAAACACTGAAGATTGGACAGGGCTGACATTTGCTGAGACACAGACACTCACACATGATCGTCCAAAATTAAAACAAAGCCTAGTGCACGAGTCAGCATCGCGGTGTCCTTACAGTTTCCCCATGGAGCTAAGGAACCAAGCAAGGGAGAAAGCCTCTGATGAATATGTCGACGTGAAATCTGAATATTATAACTAACTCGGCGAGCGACTCTTTCGGATGACGATACCAAAAAAACAGAAATCGTGAAGAAACAAACAAGTGTTAAGAAACAAGCCCAAACAAACAAAACAAACAAACCCTAAAGAAATGTTTGAGCGAAGCAATAAGGAAACTCCTAGAAAATTTGCCTATTTTTTTTCTTTTAACAAGGCTGAGTGAAAAGATCGACATAATGTTTGTTTGGTGGTGGTTGTTTAGTGGTGGTGTGTTAATTTGTTTGTTTGTTTTTGCCTTATCGAAAGACATTATTGATCGTCGTGATCTGAATTGGGTATCGCCGTGTTGTGCGTGCGTGCGTGTGTGTGTGTGTGTGTGTGTGTGTGTGTGTGTGTGTGTGTGTGTGTGTGTGTGTTGGCTTTGCCTGCATCTTTCGTTGCTGTTATTGTTATCATTATTTCTGTTGTTGCTGTTAGCATTGTTTCTAGTTTGAACTGTTTACATGTGATATGTTTATTTGAGTTACCCTTTTAGGCGTGATCTCTTGTTCATTGTCCTCTCTTTCTCAATGTTTAAAGTACATGCGTATGATGATTGTGTGAGAGTGTTTGAGTGAATGCTTTTAGTAGTAGTAGTAGTAGTAGTCTTCAGTTTAACGTCTTCCACTTTAAATGATATTAGACGGGAAAAAAGGGGCTGGGGGTGGGGGGTGGTGGAGGGCGGAGCGTGGTGGTGGGAACGATATTGGGCAGAGGGTGATGAATGATGTGTGTGTGTATGTGTGTGTGTATGTGTGTGTGTGTGTGTGTGTGTGTGTGTGTGTGTGTGTGTGTGTGTGTGTGTGTGTGTGTGTGTGTGTGTGTGTGTGGTGAGGAAAGATACAGGGCATTGGAAAAAAAATAAGACATTAAAAGAATGCTTTTAGTGCTGTTGTAAAGCACACACAGCTTCATGAATATGTTGCTAATAGCAAGACGTCTTAATGAACAAAGAGATAAAACAGACTGAAGCCACTGTTAATAGTCTGTTGAGTTTAATGTCCTTGACACTGGTAATAGTCTGGTGACAAGGGTTAACTTCAGACACATTGGTAATAGTCTGTCACAAGCTTAAAGCCCGAGGAACTGGTAATAGTCGGTTGACAGGTTTAACGTAAGGGTCACTGGTAATAGTCTGTCCACATGTATTATAACTTCAGAACCACCGGTAACATTCTGTTGACAAGTTTCACGTCAGAGACCCTGTAATAATCTTCTAACACTTTTAATGTAAGAAACAATGGTAATAGTCTGTTGACAAGTTTTAACTTCAGGGCCACTGATAATAATCTGTTGACAGGTTTAACATCAGTGGTAATAGCCTGTTGACAAGTTTCAAAGCCACTGTAATAGTCTGTTGACAAGTTTAACGCCATTGGTAATACTCTGCTGATTTTCTTACTTTCAGAGCCACTGGTAATAGTCTGTTGACAAGGTTTAACTTCAGAGACACTGGCAATAATGTGTGGACAAGTTTAACGTCAGAGAAACTGTTAACAGTCTGTGGACAAGGTTTAACTTCAGAGACACTGGCAATAATGTGTGGACAAGTTTAACGTCAGAGAACCTGGTAACAGTCTGTGGACAAGGTTTAACTTCAGAGACACTGGCAATAATGTGTGGACAAGTTTAACGTCAGAGAACCTGCTAAAGAAGCTTAAAGCCAGAGGAACTGGTAACAGTTGGTTTAGCATAAGAGCCACAAGTAATAATTTGTTGACATGTTTTAACTTCAGAGCCACTGGTAATAGTCTGTTGACAGGTTTAACATCAGTGGTAAATAATCTGTTGACAAGTTCAACGTCAGAGCTACTGGTAATAGTCTGTTGACAAGTTTAATGACAGAGTAACTGGTAATGGTCTAAATTCAGAGACACTGGTAATAATCTGTTGATTTTTTTTTCAGAGCCAGTGGCAATAGTCTGTTGACAAATTAAACTTCAGAGACACTGGTAATAGTCTGTTGACAAGTTTAACGTCAGAGACATTGGTAATAGTCTGTTGACAAGTTAAACTTCAGAGACACTGGTAATAGCCTGTTGACAAGTTAAACTTCAGAGACACATTTAATAGTCTGTTGACAAGTTAAACGTCAGAGCCAGTGGCAATAGTCTGTTGACAAATTAAACTTCAGAGACACTGGTAATAGTCTGTTGACAAGTTAAACTTCAGAGACACTGGTATTAGTCTGTTGACAAATTAAACTTCAGAGACACTGGTAATAGTCTGTTGACAAGTTTAACTTCAGAGACATTGGTAATAGATGTTATTATTTTAAACATTTTTCTTCAGTTTTACATTATGAAACACATACAAACATACACAAGTAACTACAGTAAATCAAATGAATATGATAGAAAGAAGAAGATGAAGACGAGTTTAACGTCTGGGCCACTGGGAATAGCCTGTTGACAAGTTTAACGTCAGAGACACTTTTAATAGTCTGTTGACAAGTTTAACGTCAGAGACACTGGTAATAGTCTGTTGACAAGTTTAACGTCAGAGACACTTTTAATAGTCTGTTGACAAGTTTAACGTCAGAGACACCACTAATGGTCTGTTGAAAGTTTAACTTCAGAGACACTTTTAATAGTCTGTTGAAAGTTTAACGTCAGAGTCACTGGTAATAGCCTGTTGACAAGTTTCACGTCAGAGCCACTGGGAATAGCCTGTTGACAAGTTTCACGTCAGAGACACTGGTAATAGTCTGTTGACAAGTTTAACGTCAGAGCCACTTGGAATAGCTTGTTGACAAGTTTCACGTCAGAGGCACTGGTAATAGTCTGTTGTTAACGTCAGAGACACTGCTAATGGTCTGTTGAAAGTTTAACTTCAGAGTCACTGGTAATAGCCTGTTGACAAGTTTAACGTCAGAGACACTGGTAATATTCTGTTGACAAGTTTAACGTCAGAGACACTTTTAATAGTCTGTTGACAAGTTTAACGTCAGAGACACTGGTAATAGTCTGTTGACAAGTTTAACGTCAGAGACACTTTTAATAGTCTGTTGACAAGTTTAACGTCAGAGACACTGGTAATAGTCTGTTGACAAGTTTAACGTCAGAGACACTGGTAATAGTCTGTTGACAAGTTAAACTTCAGAGACACATTTCATAGTCTGTTGACAAGTTAAACGTCAGAGCCACTGGTAATAGTCTGTTGACAAGTTAAACTTCAGATCTGGTAATAGTCTGTTGACAAGTTAAACTTCAGATCTGGTAATAGTCTGTTGACAAGTTAAACTTCAGAGACACTGGTAATAGTCTGTTGATAAGTTTCACATTCAGAGACACTTTTAATAGTCTGTTGACACTTTTCACTTCAGATAATACAGGGAGGAAAGGAGCAGAGTTATGAAACTTTTACTTGTCGCTGAAAATCGCATTTCCACGCTAAGGCATACGTGCAGGTTTTTTTTATTTATTTATTTATTTATTTTTTTTTTTTTACATCTAAAATTGATTCAAATACAAGGATTTCCTGTTTGTCTAGACATATCCAGTTACATCCAAGGTAAGATATCAGACTCCAACTAAAAAAAACAACAACAAGAAACAAAAACAAACCAGTCGCCGTGGCGAAGTGGTTAGCGTCGCGGACTGACAGCTGTGACGACGCGGGTTCGAATCCCAGTGGAGGTGGATTTTTCGGCCCGTGGCCGGCTCCTACCCAGAGCTGAGTGTGCTATGGGCTTAAATGGGGAGACTGGGACCACACAGTTGAGTGTCATCCACTTCAAGGATGCGTCTTTGGGTGTGTTGGTGTGTCTAATTACCTGACCATGA